>NC_091950.1:169460669-169630669 GCF_031021105.1 Erythrolamprus reginae | reverse complement strand
CAGAGATTGCGGGTTGTGAGTCCCTCCTGGTGAAGTTGGACTCAGGGGTTCAGGTGGGCTTGTTGCTCACATACCTGCCTCCCAGCTGCATGTCAACAGCCCTGCCTGTGCTGCTCGAGGAAGTAGCCGGGCTGGCAGTAGGGTTCCCCAGACTTATTGTCTTGGGGGACTTTAACCTGCCGTCGCTCGGTGAAACCTCTGGGCTAGTGCAGGGGTTCATGGCCACCATGAGAGCCATGGACCTGACTCAAGTAGTACAGGGTCCGACACACAAGGGAGCGCACACACCCAACAAGGTATTCTTCTCTGAGCAATTGAGTAATGGTCTGAGACTAAGGCATTTAGAAGTGTTGTCTTTGTTATGGTCAGACCATTCTCTACTGCTTCCTGGCTCCAATTCTCCCCCGACTATGTGGTTCCGCTCCAGATGCCTGATGGACACAGAGGGCTTTCAAAGGGCACTTGGGGTTATTCCAGATGCATTCGTCCACAGTTTGGCAGAGTCTCTTGCTGTGGCCTGGAATAAGGTAACGGAGGCTCTTGACTGGATTGCACCATTGCGACCTCTCTGTGGCACTGGGAGTTGAAACGCCAGAAGAGATGTCTAGAGAAGTGATGGAGGAAGAGTAAGTCTGAATCCGACCGAACACTTGTAAGAGCTCACATTAAGACTAACAAAGTGGCGCTCAAGGCGGCAAGATGCGCGTATAATGCCACCTTGATTGCAATCAGCAGAATGTTGCCTGGTTGCCCTGTTCAGGGTGATCCGCTTCCTTCTTAACCAGGGGGGAGTTGTGGAGCCCTTGCAGAGCAGTGCCAAGGATTTTAACACATTTTTAGCTGATAAAGTCACTTGGATCCGGGCGGACCTCAACTTCGATTGGATAACAGAGTCGACTGACAACAAGTCAGTCGAGGTGACTAGGGCCTTGTCCATCTGGCTGGGAAGAGTTTGATCTGGTGACACCTGATGAAGTGGACAAGGCCATTGGAGCTGTGAGTTCCATCACCTGTTTGCTGAATTTGTGTCCCTCCTGGCTGGTTTTGGCCAGCAGGGAGGTGACATGGAGCTGGGTCTAGGAGATTGTCAATGTTTTCTTGGGGAGGGGGTCCTACCTGGATCCCTACAAGGAGGCACTTGTGCGCCCCCTCCTCAAGAAGCCTTCCCTGGACCCAGCCATTATCAACAACTATCATCCAGTCTCCAACCTTCCCTTTATGGGGAAGGTTGTTGAGAAGGTGGTGGCGTTCCAGCTCCAACGGTCCTTGGAAGACGCTGATTATCTAGGACCTCAACAGTCAGGTTTCAGGCCCAGCTACAGCATGGAAACTGCTTTGATTGCATTGATTGATGATCTCTGGCAGGCCCGGGACAGGGGTTTATCCCCCTGTCCTGGTGCTTCTTGACCTTTCAGTGGCTTTCAATACCATCAACCATGGTATCCTTCTGCACCAGCTGGAGGGGTTGGGAGTGGGAGGCACTGTCCTTCAGTGGTTCTCCTGCTACCTCTCCGGTCGGTCACAGTCGGTGTTAGTGGAGGGTCAGAGGTCGACCTCTAGGTTTCTCCCTTATGGGGTGCCTCATGGATTGGTCCTCTCCCCCCTGCTATTTAATATCTACATGAAACTGCTGGGTGAGATCTTCCAAGGGCATGGGGTGAGGTATCATCAGTATGCTGATGAGACCCAGCTGTACATTTCCACCCCATGTCCAGTCAACAAAGCAGTGGAAGTGATGTGCTGGTGCCTGGAGGCTGTTAGGGTCTGGATCAACAGACTCAAACTCAACCCTGATAAGATGGAGTGGCTGTGGGTCTTGCCTCCCAAGGACAATTCCATCTGTGCATCCATTACCCTGGTGGGGAATTATTGACCCCCTCAGAGATGGTCCACAACTTGGGCGTCCTCCTCGATCTACAGTTCACATTAGAGAACCATCTTTAAGCTGTGGTGAGGGGGCCATTTGCCCAGGTTTGCCTGGTGCACCAGTTGCGGCCCTACCTGGACCTGGAGTCACTGTTCACAGTCACCCATGTCCTCATCACTTCAAGGTTTGACTACTGTAATGCTCTCTACATGGGGCTACCTTTGAAGAGTGTTCGGAAACTTCAGATCATGCTGAATGCACCTGGGAGATCAATCCTTGGCTTCCCCATGTATGCCCATGTTACACCAACACTCCGCAGTCTGCATTGGTTGCCGATAAGTTTCCGGTCACATTTCAAAGTGTTGGTTATGACCTGTAAAGCCCTTCATGGCATCGGACCAGAATATCTCCGTGATTGCCTTCTGCCTCATGAATCCCAGCGACCGGTTAGGTTCCACAGAGTTGGCCTTCTCCAGGTCCCATCGACAAAACAATGTCGTCTGGCAGGGCCCAGGGGAAGAGCCTTCTCTGTGGTGGCCCTGACTCTCTGGAATCAACTCCCCCCAGAGATTAGGACTGCCCCCACCCTTCTTGCTTTTCACAAACTCCTTAAAACTCACCTCTGTCATCAGGCATGGGGCTTCCATGATTATTCTTTTGCTGTAGTGTTCTGTTTTGGAAATTAATTTAGTACTGTCAAAATCAATTTCATGTCCTGTAGTTTTGAAGTGTTGGAAAAGGGAGGAGGTTTTTTTCTTTTTTCTTTAATGCATTCTTATGTTCTGCAACACATGCATTTACTCTCCTGTTAGTTTGTCCAATATATGTGGCTGGGCAGATTTTACACGGTATTTGATAAACTCCCTGGTTTTCTAGCTGGATATTGTCTTTTGGGTTTCTTAGGATGCTGGCTATTTTTTTATCTGTACCAAAGGCTGTCTTGATGTTGTGTTTGCGGATAATTTTACTGATTTTATCTGTGGTGCCTTTGATGTAAGGGAGGAGGGCGATGCCATTGTCCTGTTCTGTGTCTTGGTTCTTGGGGGGGTGTCTCTTATTGGATTAAGTTGTTGATTGCCTCTCTTTGGAATCCATTGGAAATTAATACATTTGTGAGACTGTGTAATTCAGGTTCCAGGTGGTCTTTGTCGGCTAGGCGTTTGGTTCTGGAAATGAGGGTCTTGGCTATGGAATTGATCTGTGCAGGGTGGTGGTGGGATTTTGTGTTCAAGTAGCAGTTGGTGTGTGTCTTCTTCTGGTAGACGGTATGTCCTAGGGGGCCATTGGGCTTTTTGTAGATTAGGACATCCAGGAAGGGAAGTTTGTTGTTGGTTTCTATTTCCATGGTGAATTGTATTTTGGGGTGTAGGCTGTTGAGATGTGTGAGAAAGCTGTCCAGTTTTTCTTTCCCATGTGGCCAAATTACGAAGGTATCATCTACATATCTAAGCCAGAGTTTGGGTTTGTGTTCAGATTTGTCCAAGGCGTGTAAATGGGACAAGAGTAAATGCACGTGTTGCAGAACATAAGAATGCATTAAAGAAAAAAGAAAAAACCTCCTCCCTTTTCCAACACTTCAAAACTACAGGACATGAAATTGATTTTGACAGTACTAAATTAATTTCCAAAACAGAACACTACAGCAAAAGAATAATCATGGAAGCCATTGAGATAGAAAAACATCCCCAAAATATGAACAAGCGGGATGATACCTCCCGCCTACCAGACATCTGGAAACCAGCCCTCAAATGTAACCCAGCCATAAAAACTGAAACTAGACTCAGAACACATATTGCAAAACAATCAAGTAGCCTGCAAGCTTCAACTACTCAGGATATCACGCCTAATCAACAACCATTAACTAATCAGCATACTTCAGCTACATCAACGACCCCAGATGTTACCCCACTGACTCACCAGGAAGTTTCTACACAGCAGGCAATTGCTGAGTCATCAAACCACACCCAGCCACCAGTATTTATAGAAGGAAGGCAGCTCAGGTCTCGCAGTGTTCGCCTTAGACAAGGACAGAAACGCCAGCCTGAAGATGACGAGTGGGACCTCGTCGAAACGTCACCAGAAATTTCCAAATCCTACACGGGAAGAAACCAGAATATATATATATATACACACACATGATTTATTTATTAAATTTATACACTGCCCATCTCACCCTCTGGAGCAACTCTGGGTGGTTATCCCTTATGTACTATTCAGAACTGAAGGAATGGGTTCACCAGATTCCAATAATCCAGCTGAGCTCCTATGTATCTTGTTTGTTGTAACAGTGTCAAACGGGGAGGGTTTTATTGGGAAAAGCTGCTATTGACAAAGGACAATTCACTGAGTAGTTAGCATTTGATAATTGCTTTCTTTCTGTTGCTAGGTTACAGGCAGCATGGCTTCTATTCTTTTAGTATTCTGTTTTAAGTAATGTAAATACTCTCCTTTATGTTTCCCAGCTGGTATAATACTTTGAGTTGAAACACTGGGCTTAATTAGACATAGGCATTTTTTTAGAGCAAACGTAAGATTGCTAGAGTAAAACTCTCCATTCTAAAAGTGGAAGGTCCCCATGAAGATATGACAGCAGTGGGGTGAAGATTAGAAGTGCTCTTGATTAGCTCCCCTTCAATTTTGTGAGATGCACAGGATTGTGCCAAAGAGAGGCTTATATTGAAAATATACCCTAAAGTGGGTTTTCAAGGACTATAATATAAAATATTCATTTGACTGAGAAATACACACTTTCCTTACCTGACTAAACCTTGAGCTTAACCTGCTTTATTAAGCACATAGCCATTTCTCTTCACCATCCTAGAAAAACTGTGATCTGCCTTCAGCCATAAATCCCAAAGCTCCTCAGCATTCCGAATTTGGCTGGTTTATTTATTTGTTTAAGTTATAAAATGGTAATTGCAACAAAAGCTTTTATTAGACCTGTAAATAATTTTATTCAAGGGGAGGCCATAAGCTTGGTTGTGGACTTTGCATCATGGTAAATAATATTGTCTTTCTTACTGAAATCTAAAATGGCAATTCTGTTTATAGTGTTGTATTCACTTCATAACTGCCTTCCACTAGAGAGACTACTTTCTGTATTAGGTTAGCACTTTTTTGTTGCTGTTGTTTTGGTTCTTTTGAACATCTTTTCAGCTACTTGAGCCAAGGTGGCACAGTGGTTAGAGTGCACCCATCCCCCTCCCAGAATAATGAAATATTCTGGAAATATTAAAAAGGCAGAATATTATACCTCCCTGGATGAGAAAAGGAGAAACACACTCTTGGAAAGCCGCTCCCACCTTTCTCAATAGTCCCCAAAAGACTGGTGCCAACCTATCTACAAGAAAAATGTTGGGCCAGCTTATCTACAAAACAAAAGACCTTCAAGCTTTTGAGGATCAGGAGATGGACGAGTACTGGCATTGCAGGCCAGTGTTCTTGTCACCCAAGTCTGAGAGTGAGAGTGAAGGAGAGTTGGAAACTGGGGAACCACCAGAGACTGTAGAACCCCCAATTATGGTATTGTCTGACTCAGAGACGATGGAGATTTTGAGGATCAGGACCCCCTGTTAGATGCCAGGGTGAGGAGGATGAGATTGAAACATGAATATCTCACAAGAAGGGGTTCTTGGCATTAAATAGATCTATGGGACATTTGACCACTCCTCGGCAGTATATACATTTCTCTATCCTGGTACTTCTTGACCTCTCAGCAACTTTCGATACCATTGACCATGGCATCCTTCTGTGCTGATTGGAGGGGTTGAGAGTGGGGGGTGGCACTGTTCTTCAGTGGTTCTCCTTCTACCTATCTGGTCAGTCACAGTTTGTGATAGTGGAGTGGTCCACAAACCCACCCTGACACATATGCTGACAAAGTATATATTTCCAAATAGTGTCACCGTAGAAAGGAAAACAATTGGTGGTTCTTTTCCTGGGACAGAAAGATAAGAGAGAATCTCAGCAAAAAAATTGTCTTGAGTTGCCATTGTGGCCAAATGCTGAATATTTACAAGCCGTTGCCAAAGAAGTTGCCATGGGACAAATAAATATTACAATATGAAATATTTGGCATGCTTATGTCTCAGACTAGACGGGATTTTGTTAAGCTGGTTGATTGCCAGAATAGGACCAGCTAAAATTATGAATGTGGATATGCCATAAATATAATTAAAAAAACAGATTCTGTGAAAGTTTTTGTTTATCACAGAAACAGAATGAAGCACAGAAGGAGCTAGTTTGTAAATGACAAACATATGTTTTTCTCTGACAGAGATAGGTTGGATTGTGGGGTCCTTGGTGCTTTCTGAGCTTGATGGTTGGTGACATTTCGTTACACTGATGCTGTTACCAAGCTTGATAATGAAACATCACAAGAAACCAACCATGTTCAGAGAGCACGAAGGACCTCACAGTTCAACCCTGAGTTACAAAAAAAATATTTCTCTATCTAGCTTGCATTTTAATTAAAATAGTGGGTTCCATTTAAATAGAGCATAAGCAGCTATGATTATGATTCTAGACTGAGAAACCACCAATAACATCATTTCCAGATTGGCATAAAATGATTATTATAGAGAGTAAGGACAGTAAGGAGTAAGGAGAGTAAGGACTTTGACAGAGATGAGCAAAAGCTGCTGCTTCAGATAAATGGGCTATAAAGCATTTTTTGAAGTCCACAATACCATGATTATATTCATAAGTGGCTCAGACAAAAACTGTCCAATTCATTGAACTTTAAGGAGGAGGAGGAAGAGATGTAGGATAACAAGATTTGCAAGAATCTGTAATTATAGCCCATTTCAATAAATTTGTTTTAGCTTTCCTGTAGAATTGACTCCATGATCTGATTATTTAAGGGGGCTGAGATTAATTTTGCAAATTTGGGAGGCGTCTGCCTGAGCTGCTTCTGAATTTGTAGATTCTCTTATAGGATAAACTCCTTTTGTGGGATTGAATCCACGTGCCTATCCAGTGCAAGGCAACAGTTACAGAAATAGCCCTGGACAGTAAGGGGACTTTTTGAGTCTTCTTAAAAGCTGATCTGCAAATTATAAGGACTGCTGATAGCTCCACAATATTATGTGGTTTCAGACAATGAAATGAAATACATACATTAGTCGTATCATCAGTGAAGGGCTGCAAAAATGTTACCACACTATGGGGATGGCTTATTTTGTGGGTGTGGTTTGCTGGCCATGTGACCAGGTGGGAATGGCTTGACAATCATGTGACTAGAATGGCTTAAAGGTCATGTAACTGGCTTAAAAGTGGCCAACTTGATGTCACTCATGTCAAGGGTCTGGTTTAGGGTTAGGGTGCCTGACCTCTCCTCGTCCCAAAGAGATATAATTTCTCTATCTATTTACTATTACTGAACATCCAAAATATACTACGTAATTCTATGTATATATGTCATATGTGTACATACATATTACACACAGGCACACAAAAATGTACATTATCTACTATATAAACTGTATGTGTATGTACACACACACTCATAGCTCTTCTAAAATTATACACAATCAACCTCATTTACTGTGATAGGAAAAACATACCCAGAGCGCAAAAGGGGAAAAAAAAAATCCAGTTCTGCGTACCTGACTAAAATTTTTCTACTGGTTCTGCATACCTAAGCATAGCCAAAGGAGCCCATCACTGCGTATCATCCTCTGTTGTGTAAAGAATCCTTAGGAAAATCTTAGTCATTTGATTGATTTAGCTTTGCTTGCCACAAAGGACAAATAAATATTATAATACAAAATATTTGGGATGTTTATGTGTAATCCCGATCATCTAACTCCAGTCCTTCAAAACTGACTAATTTTTTTTCAGCCAAGAGTCTGCTTTCACCATGTGTTTTCGGGCTGGGCGATGGCTTGGTCATTAGTAAGCATTTGCATGTAAGATAAATTTAAAGGGACAGTCTTTAAACACTTCATAATCAAAGAAAAATACAGATAAACAATGTGTCTTGGCAGTCATGTGGTCCTTAGGATATTCTTAGTATTCTAAGCCTCTATCTGTGATGGTTTTTTCTGAAAGAATATTGTTCAGCCACTAGCCAGAGAAATGCCAAAAATATAGACTCAAGTAGAGAGTACACATTTGGATATTTAAATAATATTTAAATAATATTTAAATTCATTTTAAACAATCTTTAACAGAGAAAGCTGATCAAAGTAAAGAGTTCGCTATCTGTTTGTTTTCCTCATGAAATGTCACAAAATTTCAAGTTCACAGTAAGTTTGCAATGACTTGCTATTATATGGTAGCTTTGAGTGGACATAAACTTTATACAGTGGCTGTGTAACTTACATTCTCAGAATGTTTGAGGCATTTTAACAATAGACTGGAAAATATTTGATGGGTAATCTTCACCAGTAAAAGAAAATTAAAAAACATTGCAATCAGGTAACAATGTTGGCATTTATTATTTATTTTACTGCTATATTATCTACTAGAATAGATATGAATACCAATAATACCATTTATCCTTGCTTGCTCAGTAATGACATTGTGAACATGTATGAAGCCCCTTTTGAGACAAGTTACATCTGTATGATATCGAAATTTGTGACGTACCAATAAATCCATAAGTTTTCTTCATTCTTCTGCAATAATTAGAGGCTGTAAGGATGGAAATCTTTAGATTCCTTTAGCCCCTTTTCATTTCCTTATTTCCAGGTGAGTTTTAACTGCAGTATTTACTGAATCTTACAACAATTCCTAGAGAAGTATTGTCTTAATTTCAACTTGAAACATATCCATAATTCTTCTTTGGGAACCTAACCATTCTACCTCTATTATTGCCTTAGATGTTTAGAAGTTGTTTATGAATATGATTCAGTTTGCAGAAGTACGTTAAAAGTTGTTATAATACTTAGATATTGAACAAGATCATAAATGCACACCAAAAATATCTTAGCACTTTACTTCCTAGGAGTGAAGGTTTTCAAGCAAAATCTGTAAAATCTGGGATTCTCTTGAAATATAGAAAACTTAATTCATAACACCTTATTATGAATTAACATTAATTTCCCTAGATCAGAGTTTTATAAATCTTTTCAAGGACAATATTGGAAACAAAAGTTTGAAATGTATGCAGAGTGGATTTCTTTCTATATTATACTAAAACATTTGTCATGTAAAATATTTATCTTGTTTTATTCTCAGTTGCTGTTCTGGTCTAAAAGAATAACTTTAACACAATTATGATTTTTTTAAAAAAATTATGTAGCATGATAGCAAAGATCTGTTTTTCTTAAAAGTGCACTTTTGAAATTGTTTGGCCATGAATGCCTAAACATACTTACATTTTTAAGGATGATAATAGAAACATTCAGAGTAGCTATTCATCCACAAAAATGTGTTTTCTTTAAAAATTGCCATCTTGAAAAATGCTAGGAAAGTATTGGAATATTACACCAATTTTATTCCTTTATAAAATAATATGCATTGTGCTAATAAATATGGACAGTGTTCTTTGTTGGGAAAACCCAATACTCAAGGTCAGAGTGCTTTTGAAATAAATGGAATAGCGCCTGTTGCTACCAGGCATAATAATGGGTAGAAAGAGAACATTATTCCCTAATCACAGATAATATTTTGCTCCTAGGGAATTTTACTGCAGTAAAATGGTTTTGCACTATACAACAATATGCTCAGTATCTATTCATTTTGCATATTTTAAAAATGAGTACATTTAGGGGAGACATTTGAAAGTGATTAAGTCCTAGCTGAACTTCAACTAGAGTAGGATTTTTTTTTTTAAAAAAAATCAAGATATAGTGAGCTGGAAGTGAGAAGAGGCAATCAAACAATAAATGAAATAATATTGTGTGAAACAGGGGTTGCAGCATCCTTTGTCCCCAAATCAAAATAGATTTGATGATAGGAATCACTTCTGAAGCAGCTATTTTGATGTCTAGGTGGAAAATAAATAACTCCTAGGGAAGGATATATTCATAATAAAATCTGATTACAATCACTATAAGGTAAATATATACTCAAGTACAATATTTGTGGCATAAAAAAAGCCTGGAAGACTCTAAAAACTAAACCACTATTACTGGAGGTGTTGAAGACCAGCTTTTATGCAACTGGGCTTGCATTATTTTTTATCTGTGTGCATTTTATCAATTGCCTGTATACTATATTGCTCTGATTCAATACTAATTTCTTCTACTGGTGCATGGTGGCGCAATGGTTAGAGTGTAGTACTGAAGGCTATTTCTGTTGACTGCTGGCTGCCTACAATTTGCCTGTTTGAATTTCACCCGGCTCAAGATTGACTCAACCTTCCATTTTTATGAGGTGGGTAAAATAAGGACTCAAATTGTTGGGGGCAATAGGCTTACTCTATAAACAAGTTAGAGAGGGCTGTAAAAGCACTATAAAGCGGTATATAAGTTTAGGTGCTATTGCTATTTCCACCTCAAGTTAGTCTATTAATCATGACTGGAGCTGGTCATATATTTCTAGACATACTATTTCACAAACATATTTGGTTAACCATTTCAAGATACTAGTGAATGATGTTTAGTGACCCCAGCAAAGTAAAGTATATAACTCCTTTGGTTATATTTATGTATTATCATTTTTGTTTATTTTAATCCCATCATTTTTTTTCATATACAATTCAAGGTGGAAAGCATACTGTCAGGATTCCAGGTAACACCCCCAACAAAAAAAGTTCCCAAGGCTAGAAGTTCCTTAAAGTTCCATTTCATTAGAGATGTCATATTGGCACATCTGGGAAAACGTAAATCTAAAGCTTCCAAGTTTTCCCCACCCCAAAGAAAGTCCAAGTCCCTTCCCCTGCACCCACATGTCCATCACATGGTCCAATCAATGCACCATCCCAACTGGAAATCCCTCCCAGTAGCACCACTCCTTAGCATGGATAGGGTGACCATATTTGGGTTGAAATCATTCTGGTGAATGCATTAATCTAGATATTTGACATTTCACTTGGCTCAAACATAGAAAGCATATTACCATGAGGACTAACATGCTTATAGATATTGCCCTTGGTGTCTCCCAGGTGATTTACCTAGGCAACATATCATAGGGCCATATGTAGCAATCCATATGATGACTGATTTCTTTGTGACATGAAGTATGTTGACTTTTAGCATCTATGCAGGTAGATTTTCTCCATTAGATGAAGACAAAGAATTTGATTATAGAACAGAATAAATTACAGAACAGAATAACAGAGTTGGAAGGGACCTTGTAGACTCACTCTTTCAGGATACAAAATGGCAAAACTGTGCATGGTTATCAAAACTTTCCTTCTTTAATGGAAGAATAGTGTAATAGAGTTGGAAGGAACCTTGGAGCTTTTCTAGTCCAACCCTGTTAAACCAGTGGTCTTTGCCAAAATACAGTGAATGTTTGAAGTACAGTATTTCTCTATATTCTATGAATGGAATGGCAGAAGCTAAATGGAATGCCTGGATGAATTAATATAAAGGAATCTAGGAGGAAATGTATTTTATGCCTACTGCTCACTCTAGGAGGAAAGTAGGCTAGCAGGAAGCTATTGAAGCCTGTAGTAAAGCTATTTATTTATTTATTCAAAGCATTTTTATTTTATTCAGCCTGAAAGTCTCATAGAGTTATTTCCATGTGTTAAATGAGAGGGAGGGAGGCAGCTTTTTCTTTTTCAAACTGACTGTTAGGGTTGAGAAACTCCTCAGAAATTATTAGTTTAATTAGCTTTAGGGACTGTAGTTTTTTATCCCACTGAGATTTGGTGATGTTGCTTAGTAATTGCTGCCTGGATTTTTAACTAGTATTTAAAACTATTTTAAATAGTACAATTAATTAATTTAGAACTCTTGGGACAGTTAGGGTTTTTTTATTATTTTCTGCAGGTCCTTAAAAGAATATATAGTTATTGATCTATCTTTTAATCACAATTAAATGAGTTTGTCAGGTTTCTTCTGAAGGTTTATCTCAGTGGGCATACATGGAGTGAGAAAGACCATATTGACAACAGACGAACGAGCATATTAAAGTATATTTTGCAAATTACTGTATTTTTAAGTAACAATATTTTGTTCCCTAGTGAACCCTAACCCTACAATTTGCATTTTATATCAATGGTAAGCCTAATAATGTTCTGCAGAAACTTGAATGCTCTAAAAAACAATTTCATAAATTATCAGCATGGCTTGCTATATTGACTGTTATATTTTGCATGTGAAGATAAACTATTAGTTACCAGGTTATTGCTAGGAGACAGGAAAAAAAGTAAATATCTATTACATTGTTTTTCACAAAAAAAGCAGATGGTAATTAGGGTGACATGTTCAATCAAAATGTGAATATGGTGGATGGATGGGATGAATAGATGGATCGATAGATCAGCAGACAGAGAGTCACAGAAGATAGATAGATAGATAGATAGATAGATAGATAGGTAGGTAGGTAGGTAGGTAGGTAGATATAGATAGACAGACAGACAGACAGACAGACAGACAGACAGACAGACAGACAGACAGACAGACAGATAATAGATAGATACTCACAGAGAGAGAGAGGGAGAGAACTAGAGATAGAGATGGAGAGGGAGAGGGATAGAGACAGAGGGAGAGAGAGAAATGATATAGATAGAGATGATATAGATATAAAAATAGATATAGATATATAGAGATAAATGATAGACAGGCAGGCAGGCAGGCAGGCAGGCAGGCAGGCAGGCAGGCAGGCAGGCAGGCAGGCAGGCAGGCAGGCAGGCAGGCAGGAAACATAAAGCCATAAATTCTAAATATATCTGGTAGGTTTCTTTGTAATTGAACACATGTCACCTACTTCTGTTTTAACAAGTAGGTTATATTAAAATTTGACAGGATAGTTTATTTAAAGGAAAAACCCAGCACCAATAATATATATATATATTTAGTTCTGTTTAGGAGCCTGGCAGATAGCAAGTTTTTAAATCTCCACGAGCCCAAACTCACATTGGATGTAGACCAGGAGAAAAGAAGTGACAGTATAGAAACATTTTCCCCTCTGTGTCCTCTTCTAGATTTGTGGATGTTTCCATGTAACATTCTCTCCAGTTGCCCTGCTTTGATGCCCACACAGAGTGCATTAGAATCAGGGCTATGCCTCTGGAGGCACCAAATGACAAAGTGCCTGACAAAATTCACCATGGGTGCTTAGTATGGTATATTGTTACATCTACATAATTTTAATTAGTGTTAATTATCCTTGTATTTGGAATTTAGATGAGGATTAGATGTGAACAAACCAATGATTTTTAGGAGGCAATGTTCTCTATTATTTCAGAGTGCAGGATATGGAATAATGTATTAAATTTCAGGAAGACAGAATGGGATTTTTCTTTAGAAAGAGTTCCAACAATAAGATCAGTTCATCAGTAGGCACACCTATTGCTCCATTCTATTAGGTGTTGTTATGAATGGTTCATGACCATAGTTCCGGGACGATCTTTCCTGGAAGGAGAGAATGAGAGAGAAGGAAAAGAGAGAAGTGGAGAGGAAGGAAGGAAGGAAGAAGAAATGGAGGGAGGAAGGAGGAAGAATGAAATGAATGGAGGGAAAGAGAGTGGAAGGACCTTTGGGGGGGGGTAATTTTTTTCCTCTCAACATACATTCAAACAATACAATGTACCATCTAATTTCCATGAATAAAATGCAGTATTTTCTTAGTAACTAATATCAATCATCCCAAAAGTTGCAAAAGTTTTTTTTCTAATTTTGTCATTCAGTTACATACATGTTCTTTTAGTTAAATTCCCTCCTTAATGTTCCTTCAAAAAGCACAACACCAATTATATTTCTAACTTATTAACCAGTATGCCAAAGTGTTAAATTCAATTCCATTTATGCATTAATCCAAATCAGTATCACCTACTGCATATCTTATTATAATCAATACTTCTAACTTTACTAAAACAGATCACCAATTCCTAAATTCATATATCTAAATAGAAAAATAGAAGTTAAAAAAAAAGCAAACAAAACAATACTCCAAGCTTAATCAACCCTTCTCAAACTCCAATTTCTTCAATCTGAGCAGAACTTTGAACCAAACCCTGTTCTTTTTTATTTTTTTTGTATCCCCTTTTAATCCCCTTTTCCATTTTATTCTTTCTATTCTTCCTTCTAGGAAGAAAGGATTTTGTTAGAAAAATAACGGGGTTATTGGATCAAACTTTGGACACTTGACAAGTTAGTTATGATGGTGGCCATGTCCCAGGGTTATGTGAACATCTTTTGGGATGTTCAAGCAGCTGCTGGGATTCACTTAACGACTGTGGCAAGAAAGGTGGTAAAGTGAGGCAGAACTCACTTAATAACCGTCTTACTCAGGAGATAGAAACGTTGGCCTCATTGGTTCATTTACTGACCGTTCAAAGTCGCAACGGCCCTGAAAAAAGTGACTTATGGCCCTTTTTAACACTTAGGACCTTCGCAGCAGCCCGATGATTGGAGGATCAAAACTTTGCTGCTGTTTCATTTTTATGACCGTTGCTGTGTCCTGAGGTCATGTGACCCCCTTTTGTTTCTAACCGATCCACGCCCAGGCATGGAAATGTGCTGCTCAGACATTATACTTTTCTGCTCACACTGAAAAAAAATTAGAGGGAACACTGTTCACGACCAGCTCAGTTAATCACAGATTCTGAGGAGGATGAACCGGGTCCATCTTGGTACCCTAGGCCAGTGTTCTTGACAACTGAGTCAGAGAGTGAGAGTGAGGAAGAATTGGAACCAACAAAACCTGAGGAACCACCTGTAAAGACTGTAAAAACCCAACAATGGTAATGTCTGACTCAGAGGAGGGAGACATTGGGGATCAGGAGCCCCTATTAGATGCCAGGGTCAGGAGGTCACAAAGCAGGCAGGATATCTTTATGGGAAAAGTTCTAGAAGGTGAGTCTCTGAAAGAAAGTCTAGACAGTGAATATATCTAGGAAACAGTTGACCACACCCAAACAGTATATAAGTGAGGATTTATGGGTAAAGAGGTGTGGAGTTTCAATTCTCGTAATGGAGAGGTCTTCTATCTGGTATTCCAGAAATGTCTTGTTGGCAAACTGTGGTTATCCTTTTAAATTCATCATGTGGTGATGCAGCTGTCTGAGGAACATCTGAAGACTGTGAGTGTTGTGTTTGGGCCTGGGCCAGCCGTTACTCCCACTGCGGCACAAAGTGAGTGCGAAAGCCTGGCTGACAGCCAGGAAGACGTGGCAGACAGCCAGGAGGATGAGGCCACTGGTTTGCAGGACTCAGCAGACAGCCCAGGGGATTTGGCATGCAGTCACTCAGACAGTCTTTCATCCCTGGATTCCTCTGCAGACCAATTCATAGACATGCGTAGCCGAAGAGCTATGCAAAGGAGGGATCAATTGAAGGATTATTACAGGTCATCAGAGTAGCACCTGGGTTGGGTGTGGTTTCCTTAATGAGGGGTAAAGGTATAAAAGGGAACAGAGGCACAAGGCAAACTGTGGCTGTTTATCTGTGTTATTTTGTGGTTCTTGCTCTGAAGTTTCTGTTCCGTGCCTTTGGATTTCAACCCAGCTTTTTCAGGCACGTGGGAGGTGAAACCTCTGGGACTTGCTGTTTGCTCCAAAGATTCAAAAGACTCCTGAAACGTCTCTGCTCCTTGCAGGTTGTCTTTGTTTGCTTTTTCCTGTGTTTTGTATGCGGCTGAAGTAAGCCTTGCACTATCATTGTTTCCTGACACTAAGGACTGTTTTGATTAACCCTTTTTTGTTTGTTTAATTCAAGTTTGCTGATTGGAAGAGCACTTGTGTGTTTGATTTCTTTTCCTTGGACTATTACGCATTGCCTGAGCCCAGTCAGGCAGAACAGTGAGTGTGTGTTTAAAAACAAACATTAGATCACTGAAGAATGTCTAAATTGACTTTGGCTCTTGTATGCAGTCACTCATTATCTATCACGCAATTTGACAAGGAATGCTGCCAACATGGAATAAGAGACTGGCCTTGTTTGTACAAATCATTTTTAAAAAATACATGTATTTGATTTGAAATCTTTGCGAGTGGGTTTTCCTTTGTCCCAATCTGGTTTGTCTGAAACAGAACAGATGTGACCAAGTATAAGTTACTTTCTGTTTTAATGAAGCAAACAAAACAATCAATGATTTAAATAAACAACAGACATGGTTCTTAAGTAGGGGGTGGGCTGCTAGCCAGAACGCTAAATTGGGCTCCCCGCAGCTCATGAGTGCTTGCGGGGCCAGCGTGATTTTGGCTTCTGCACCTGTGGAGATAGCAAAATCACTCATGGAGATGCAGGTGCGCCTGTATTTCAGTGAGGGTTTTTTGCTTCCGTGGATGCCAAAACACGGGCGCACCTGCAACTCTGTGCGCAATTTTGCTGCCTCCACAGGTGCAGAAGCAAAATCACACTGGCCCTGCAAGCGCTCACGAGTTTATTTATTTATTCATTCATTCATTCATTCATTTATTTATTTATTTGTCAAACAAGTATAGTATTATAGTACATATTAACATAACATAACATAAGTAGAACGTAGTAATAGAAAGGATGATAAGACAATAGGACAGGGACATTAGGCACAAAAGTGCACTTATGCACGCCCCTCACAGGCCTCTTAGAAAAGGGGAGAGGTCAATTGTTGATAATGTAAGGTTGAAGATTTTGGGGTTGGGGGAAGCAACAACAGAGTCAGGTAATGAGTTTATTTATTTATTGGATTTGTATGCCGCCCCTCTTCATAGACTCGGGGCGGCTAACAACAGTAAGAGGTCCAGGCAGTGACCACTCTATTGCTGAAATCGTATTTTCTGCAGTCAAGTTTGGAGCGATTTACATTCAGTTTGTATCTATTATGTGCTCTTGTGTTGTTGTTGTCAAAGGTGAAGTAGTCACTGACAGGGAGAGCCCAATTTAGCATTCCGGCTAGAGCCCACTCCTGCTCCTAAGTGTTTCATTGGCTATTGTTGGGATTCTTTTGTTAAGGAAATGCATAGAAAGGCAAAAGAACTTGATCTTAAATTTCAGGATTGGGAGAAACAATTCTCTCTCTTTATTTTGTTATACCCCTCTTCTTTCCTCATACCAATACAGCTTTTACATATTTGTTGCAAATAGATACACTTTAAAGCACAATATGAAGAAGAGGAAATCCTCACAAGGATGGTAAAAGGAAGATTCTGAGGAGATTTGGCCATGGAGGGTTTGACCTATTAAGAGTGATTAAGAGCATGAGATGCGCAGTGAGTCACGGTGCTTATTGAGATCTAAGCACTTAACGTAAGACTTGAGGAGCTAGGAACAGGAGGAATTTTAAACAACAAGCATGCTTTGCAATTAGGCAAAGGTCAGTCTTAGTTGGGCTCCATTGAGAGGCTTAATCTCTTCAGTGGTGGAGAAAGGATCCCGTATTGCTGAGCTGCATTGGAACAACAGTGGGGAAGCAGGGAGGAAAATTCAAGGCTAAAGGAACAGAATTTTGTTTTTATGCCAGGATGAAACTGCTGGTAAACATCCTGGCACCACACAGCACAATCCTCCTGTATAAAAACACAATGAATGAAGCGCTTTAATTAACTGGCACCACTTTTTCTCAGAGATAAATGTTGTTAAATGCACAGTGCAGTAAATCAGGATATGCCAGCAAACAATGTGTTCAGATCTGAAGAGCTCTGTGCCACTTGACTAATACAGGCAAATTCATTTGCTTCTGGTGATACAAAACTATGCCTGAATTAAAATGGGGCTCAAGGGATCTCTGGGAAGTCTGCCAAACATGTTATTCAGGGAGGAAGGGCATTTCAGGCTCTCCCTGCTCTAAAAAAATCTCTTTGATGCAGCAGAAGAGTATCACCAGTGGATGATGTTACAGTTTTTGCATCATTTGAGACCTAAGGATAGTTTCTGCAAGTCTCACAACCCTAGGAAACTCCCTGGTGGCCATAAATATGCTTTGACCAGTGAAGGGCAAAGCATATTTATTCCATTCCATTCCATTCCTCCTCTCCTCTCCTCTCCTCTCCTCTCCTCTCCCCTACTCTCCCCTACCCTACCCTACCCTACTCTACTTTACTCTACTCTTAAACCTCCATCATTCAACTTCCCCCATCCAACGTTTTAGCCCATTTCAGGGCAAAAGATTAGAAATTACATGAATGTTATCATCAACCTTAAAATTTGCAAAATTGCAAAAGGACACTACCCAAAGAAAATCTTTTTAGGTATCATAGACTTCCCCTCTCTATTTAAGATTTCCCTTTCTTTATGGGAAAGAAAGTCCTTTGTCTGTGAGGTCATGATCTCAATTCATAATGCAATAACCACAAGCTCCGCAGGAAGCCTGACCACAGAGCATCCCTTTTGGCTGGCTAATTAGGCTTTCTAATAATTCCTACAGGCAGAATGGAAAGGTTTTCCTGTTTACCCCAGGAAATTAATATGTGGCTCCCTCCAAGCAGCTTTACAATAGAATTCTTTATTGGTCAAGGATGATTGGACACACAAGAAATTTGTCTTGGTTTATATGCTCTCAGTGTACATAAAAGAAAAAGATACATTTGTCAAGAATCATGTGGTACAACACTTAATGATTGTCATAGAAGTCAAATAAGCAATGAAGAAACAATCAATATTTATAAAAATCTTAAGATACAAGCAACAAGCTACAGTCATTCAGGATGATAGGAATGATGAGAAAAAACTAGTAGAAGTGCAGACTCAGTAAAAAGTTGACAGTGTTGAGGGAATTATTTGTTTAGTAGAGTGATGGCGTTTGGGAAAAAACTGTTCTTGTGTCAAGTTGTCTTGGTGTGCAGTGCTCTGTAGTGACGTTTTGAGGGTAGGAGTTGAAACAATTTGTGTTCAAGATGTGATGGGTCAGTAAATATTTTCACTGCCTTCTTTTTGACTCGTGCAGTATGCAGGTCCTCAATGGAAGGCAGGTTGACAAGCAACTGTTTTGTCTGCAGTTCTGATTATCCTCTGAAATCTGTGTCGGTCTTGTTGGGTTGCAGAACTGATCGCTGATCGCATGTCTAACTGGACTTTTGGAAATAAACTCCTCTGCTTCAAGCGACTGTCTAAGTTCTTCATTCTTTTAATACCAGCTTGGAAATTGACTCATTTTTTCTTCAATGCTAACAGTGATTCTTTCAGCAGGAGCCTATATTCTTAAACCCTTTTATTCTCCAGTCTCATTGCCATGAACCTAACTATAATCTAATAGCAGGCAATTGTAATAACAATATTTTCCCCAAAAGATGACATTGCTGATCGCTATTAAAGTAGCATAACTGCACAGCGCAAAAGACATAGTATGACATTAGTCCTCTGAGGCTCTTAATCTGGATATCTATTGCTATTATCAAAGTACTTTTGTTGTGGGTTGTTGTTTTTTTCCAAAGCCAAAGGTTCAAAAAGTATTGAGAAGGTAATGGCTTCTCTTAAGTTTGCCGTTTGCTTCAAGACATCTTGACAAGTACTATTATCTTTGCAAGGGATACCTTAGTGGATTGTTTAGAGATCTCTTTGGAAATTATGCACTGCCTATTACTTTCCTTGGATCCTAATGTGACAGCTCTGATACCAGTGTGCTCTCTCGCACTTCCCTTGACTTATTAACTCATTTGACATTTTGGAATAAAACAAATCCTGTATTATTATTATTTTTTAAAGGGAAGCTGACATACTGCAAAATGGTGTTACCCAAACAATTTTCAAAGCAGAACCTCCTATTTCCCATCTTCACTACCATTTAAGAAAAAGAGGGAGATTTCCATTCTTACTTTATTAGATGTCACAGCTTCATCATTGTCACTTTGACTCCTCTATTGTAGACCTAATCAGTAGATTGCAGGAACTGCAATTATGTTGAAATTAAAATGGGCAAGTGCTCTGTCATGACACCCCTCCCCCAGCTCATTTAGCATACAATTTTCTGCAAAAATTTAAATTCTTCTGATCAACTTGCATCTTTTAATGAATCTCAAAATAAAGATGATGCAACCCATATGTGATATAAAGTTAAGTGAATTCATACTGAAAAGTTTTGGAATAAAATGCTTTGGATTGAGGAACCAAAAGCTCAACTGTTCAGCTACAAACACACAAGCCACACTTGGAGAAAAGAGAAGCATTTGAAGAAAATAACAATTGCTAACTACTAAAGAGTGGCTAGCTCTGTTATCTTTTGGAGTTGTGTTGCACCCAATGGCACCAAAACTATTATGTTGGCAATAGGAAGATTATTAACATATACAGTGATCCCTCGATTATCGTGAGGGTTCCGTTCCAAGACCCCTCGCGATAATCAATTTTTCGCGATGTAGGGTTGCGGAAGTAAAAACACCATCTGCGCATGCGCGCCCTTTTTTTTCATGGCCGCGCATGCGCAGATGGTGGAGTTTGCGTGGGCGGCGGGGAAGACCCAGGGAAGGTTCCTTCTGCCGCCCAGCAGCTGATCTGCTTGGTAGCGCAGCAGCAGCGAGCAGACGAAGATCGGGGTTTCCCCTTTGCGTGGGCGGCGGGGAAACCCCGATCTTTGTCTGCTCGCTGCTGCTGCGGCCGCCCAGCAGCTGATCTGCTCGCCCGCCCGCCCCGCCGCCCGCAGCCCGCCAGCAAGAGGGGGAGAGATAGAGAAAGAGAGAGAAGGAAAGAAAGAGATGAGAGAGGGAGGAAGAGAGTGTGAGAGAGGAAGAAGCAAGATAGAGAAAGAGAGAGAGAAAGAAAGATGAGAAAGGAAGGAAGAGAGTGACGTCATCGGGTGGGAAAAATCGCGATATAGCGTTTCGTGAAGAACAAGATCGCGAAAATCGAGGGATCACTGTATTTGAAGGTAATTACATGCAACAAACTGAAGCTGAAAAGAGTTTGGGTATGTCAACAAAACAATTGCTTGAAACAACTTTCAAATGAATAACAGAATAACAAAGCTGGTAATGATCTAGTCCAGGGGTAGGCAAAGTTGGCTCTTCTATCCCAGAATTCTTGACCTTGATCTTGATTGGCTCAGGAATTCTGGGAGTTGAAGTCCATAAGTCATAGAAGAGCCAACTTTGCCTATCTGTGACCAGTGTTCCCTCTAATTTTTTGGGAGTGGGTGGGCAGAAAAGTATAGTGTCTGAGTGGCAGTCCCTTCGGGACTGGGCGGCACAGAAATAATAAATAAACAAACAAACAAACAAACAAACAAACAAATAAATAAAAAACCCACCCTGTTTTGCCTCAGAGAATTTCAAAATAAAATACTGTACTGTGTGTCTATAACAGTGAGCTCATAATAGGGCAACTCTATCAATATCAAAATGCCACTTAAATAGTTGAGCTAGTTTCAAACTAGATTTTGATTTTCTTTCTCTCTTCCTTACTCCCATTCTTTTTCTTTCTCTTTTCCTTCCTCTCTTTTTTCTATCTGTTTCTCTCTCTTCCTCTCTCTCTCCTTCCCTCCCACTCTTTCCCTCTCGGCTTCTGGGCAGGTTTGGAAAACTCTGAGTTGATGATGATTTTTAAGTGAGCGATTGCTCACTGCTCAGCTTAGAGGGAACTATGTCTGTGACCTAGTCCAACCCAAGGTAAAGCAGGAAACCCTATACTACTTCATTAAGTACTTCACAGAGACCCCCCCCCCCCAAAAAAAAAGGATTTGGAGTATTGATATGAAAATTATTGAAAATATATGGAGGGATTGCAAAAATGCAATGCATGCAAGGGCCACCCCCAAGGGTATCCCACAATCAAAAGTTCTGCAAAAAACAGTGGTACAAAATCCAAAAGCAAGTCTAGAAAGATTCTTATCTGGATACTGGAAATGTTTTTGAAAGTATTGTTTTGAAGCTGTTCTTTTTTTGCCAATGCAGGTATTACAAATTCTGGCTGGGAAATTCTGGAAGTTGAAGTCCATAAATCTGTCATATTTGTCAAGGTTTGGAAGCACTGGACTACAACATTCAAACTTCAGCAACTGCTATACTGTTTTCATTTTTGGGATCTCGGAACATCTGCACATAAATAATGAATATGCATTTACATTTCAGAAAGATCTTGTGTTTAACTTTGTACCATGAAAAGACTCTGTACATAAGATTGTCTACAGTTGACCTCTTTCCTTTTCTAAGAGGTGTGTAAGGGGCATGCATAAGTGCACCATGTTGCCTATCATCCCTGTCAAACTGTCCTATTACCTTTTTTTAATCATTACTTTCTACTTATGTTATGCTTATACAAACTACTATCCTATACTTGTTTGACTAAACAAACAAACAAACAAACAAACAATACATAAGCAGTCTCCTAAATGTTTGAATGTTGAACTTTTATGTTCAGCTTTTATGGTACTTTGTCAGATGCAAAGTTTCAAATAATTGCATCACGTTTTCTCGCTGTGGTGAAAAATCTGAATTATTTCTCTGTGAACAGAAGACACATTTATTAATTTAAAAATCAAGATTAACACTGAACAAGATGGAATGTGTGACAGAGCCATCCTACACTAGAATTGCAGTCCTGATTGATTTTAGGGATGCCACAAAACATTGTTTGCTTAATTTGGACATGTGCTCACAGCTTTGCTCAGCAAATTGTGAGGCATTAGCAAAACAAATGCATTTTACAGTCATATTAGGTATATTAGTTTTGCAATGTGTGTTTCTAGTTTTCCTTAATCTGGAAAATATGTATCAGCATTCTGCATCGGATACTGAAATGCACGCTCTGCTTAATTTTACGGTTCCAATGCTTGCAAACATAGCTGTTTTCCTTTTCTCTCTCTTGCTGCATTTGGGGACTATAAAGGCCATCTTTCAAGTTCTTACACATTTTTATAAATCTGTATGTAAATTGTTGCAGAAGAAAATACAAACCGATGTTTCCATGACAAGAACTTGAGGAAAAACGGGCAACGTAGGAATCCCAGGTCTCCCCTTGTGGGTTGAAAGGGGGAAAAGTAAGCTGTACAGACATTGTCACTTACTGCAGACACAGATGCGAGACGGAAATGCAGGGCTGAAATCTCGTCGCCAGTATAATAACTGAGGCCTTTTAACCAGAACAGGTGAGTTTAATCAGAACGTGCCAACAGGGCAGGTACAGGCTACAATTTGGGGTCTCTATTGCACCGGGGTTGTTCCAGGGGTTGATGGAACGGTTGCTGTATGGGCTGGAAGGCACGGTGCCCTACTTTGACGACGTCCTGGTCTCGGGGAGTTCCGAGGACGAACTTCTTCGCAGGGTTAAGAAGGTATTGCTCAAATTCCAAGAAGCGGGACTGAAGCTCAAATCGAAAAAGTGTGTCTTTGGGGTTCCAGAGGTTGATTTCCTGGGATTCAGGGTGGATGAAAAGGGAATCCATCCCACCCCTGAAAAGACTAGGGCCATTTGGGATGCCCCCAGACCCCAGTCGAAGGAGGAGCTGCAGGCTTTCCTGGGTCTCTTGAACTTCTATGCGGTGTTTATCCCGCACAAGGCTTCGGTGGCAGAGCCGTTGCATAGGCTTCTGGACAAGCGGTCTGTTTGGCACTGGGGGGAGCGGGAGGAAGCTTCTTTCAGAGGGGTCAAAGGAATACTCACCTCAAACAGTGTCCTGGCTCAGTATTCCCCTAGTCTGCCATTAGTTCTCACCTGTGACGCTTCCAGGTACGGAGTGGGTGCAGTCCTCAGCCACAGATTGCCAAATGGCTCGGAAGCCCCTTTGGCGTTTTTTTCTCGGACTTTGGCCGCAGCAGAAAGGAACTATGGCCAAATAGATAAGGAGGCATTGGCCCTAGTGGCGGGAGTTCGCCGTTTCCACGAGTATTTGTATGGCAGAAAGTTCGAGTTAGTGACGGACCACCAGCCCTTGCTAGGGTTACTCTCAGGTAACCGCCAG
The DNA here is from genome assembly GCF_031021105.1 of Erythrolamprus reginae. Taxonomy (NCBI): domain Eukaryota; kingdom Metazoa; phylum Chordata; class Lepidosauria; order Squamata; family Dipsadidae; genus Erythrolamprus; species Erythrolamprus reginae. The sequence goes on along the minus strand of NC_091950.1, from coordinate 169,606,932 downwards.
AGCCCAGCTGTCTTGTCTCCACGTATGACACGCTGGATTGTCTTTTTGGCCAATTACACCTACACGTTAACATACAAACCGGGTCGTCACATTGCACATGCAGACGCGCTCAGCAGGTGCCCTGTACATGAAGAATTAACAGACCCTGCACCGGCCAGCTCCGTTTTTGCTTTGACAGACGGGCCAGTTGTTCTGGCTGCCCCCGAGGTATCTAGAGAGACAGGGAAAGACCGCATTCTGGCCCAGGTAAGGCAATGGGTTTTGAGGGGGTGGCCACTCTCTACCCCAGCTGACCAGTTCATTCCGTTTTTCCGCTGTCGCACGGAGTTCTCAGTAGAGAAAGGAGTTCTGTTAAGGGGTGGCAGAGTGGTTATACCAGGCAAGCTGAGGAACCAGGTGTTGTCCCTGCTGCACAAGGGGCACCCTGGAATAGTTAGAATGAAGGGTCTGGCCAGGGATTACGTGTGGTGGCCAGCATTAGATAAGGAAGTGGAGCAATGCGTGGCTAACTGTGCTATTTGCCAGGAGAGCAGGTCTTTACCCCCACGAGCAGAACCTTTAACATGGGAACCACCAGCCAGCCCCTGGACACGCTTGCACATAGATTTGGCCGGTCCCTTCATGGGGCAAACATTTTTAATCACCGTGGATGCATACTCCAAGTGGGTAGAGGTGGCCCAGATGCAGTCCACTCAGTCACAGGCCATCATAGAATCCTTGATGACCCTATTTGCCACGCATGGGTTCCCGGACCTGCTAGTCTCGGATAACGGCCCGCAGTTCACATCAGTCCTCTTTGAATCCTTTTTGGCTACTGCTGGCATTAGACATGCCTTAACCTCGCCTTGGCATCCGGCCAGTAATGGCCAGGCGGAACGGGCAGTTAGGTCAGTTAAAGAGTCCCTCAAAAGGCTACCCCAGAACTCTTGGAAGGCTAGATTGGCTGATGTGCTCATGGCCCAACATACCACCCCATGTGTAACCACGGGAAAGACGCCAGCGGAGCTTTTAATGGGTCGCAAATTGCGGATCATACTTGACAGGTTGCACCCAGGGTATGCAGGAACAGTACAGTGGCCAGAAGCTGCCAGACGTGAGGTGTCTGTAGGTCAAATCCCGGGTGGCCAGCAAACGGCGTTTAAGGCGGCCATCCCGGACTCCGAACACTAGCCTGTCCAGCAAGTAATCATTTAAATCCGTAAACTCGCAATATAATGCAGCCCGGCGGAGAGCGGCCACAAACTCATTAATGGATTCACCCTCTGCCTGGTTCCTCTGATAAAAAACGTAGCGCCGGGCACAACGGGACGGGGCTGGGGCATAGTGATCTTGGAGAGTTGACAGGAAAGTCTCCCAAGGCACATCGTGGATAGAGACGGGAGCGAATAAAGCTCTGGCTGTCTCGAACATCTCGGGGCCGCAGAAACCGAGAAAATAAGATCTTTTCCGGTCCCCAGAAATCTCGGTATACCCATTTGAAATTAGGAAACAGTCGAAGCGGGCAACGTAGGAATCCCAGGTCTCCCCTTGTGGGTTGAAAGGGGGAAAAGTAAGCTGTACAGACATTGTCACTTACTGCAGACACAGATGCGAGACGGAAATGCAGGGCTGAAATCTCGTCGCCAGTATAATAACTGAGGCCTTTTAACCAGAACAGGTGAGTTTAATCAGAACGTGCCAACAGGGCAGGTACAGGCTTAAGAAAATACACAAGAGTACACAGACTTATATACAGGACGCCTTCTGAGGCAACTACCAATCACATACAAAGGAAGGTTCCCGCTTTAACAGTAACTATGCTTATGCGGCCAATCAGGACCCTGGAGAGGGATACGCGAGCTCGAATCTGACAGCCGGCTATTGCTATGCAGACACAGCAGAGGGAACAGCAATTCTTCCACAGATGTACTCTATGTATTGCAACCAGGGATACGTTCTACTTACCTTCCCTACGGGTTCAAATTGCATTGGAAGTCATGTCATGCAGAGGGTTCTTTGCCAGCTGATTTCAATGAGCAGTGACTGGGGTGTAGCCAGCCAGCTATTGCTGCTGGTTCAGCGAGCAGGGGCAAATTTCTGTTACTGGTACAGGCAAACCGGTCTGAACCAGCAGCAAGCCACAACTGATCCCAACAAATAAATATTTCCATTAACACCCTTCTATGAATAGGCCAGTGGTATGCAAATAATTTGACTGGGATTTTTTGCACAGACCTCATATAACAGTGATGGCAAATCTTTTTTTCTCCCAGGTATCAAAAACCCATGTGGACATGTCACCCATAATTCAATGCTCCCCCTGCACATGCACCCATGACCCACCCCTTCCCTCACACATGCACATGCAACCCCCCATGTTCCCTTATGCATGCGTGCATTATCCCTCCCCATGTTCCTGATTTGGGCCTAGCAGGCCACCCTGAAGTCTCTGGAGGCTGGGAACAGACCATTTCCCAACTTCCGGTGGGCCTGGTAGGCCCATTGCCTCTCTCCCCAGGCTCTAGAGACTTCATTGGTGCCTGGGAAAGGCAGAAATGCAGAAATGAACTTCCAGTGGGCTCAATAGACCCACTTTGTCCTCCTCAGGTTCTAGAGGCTTCCTTGGAGCCCAGGGAGGGTGAAAATGGCTTCCCCCACCCTCCCAGAGGCCCTCTGGAATCTGAAAATGCTCTCTCAGAGTCTCCACATGAGCCCTATATTTACCTTCCACCCGAAACGTGCTGTGTGGAGACTCCTGGGATGGAGGGGAGGTGTGGGTGGCACCAGCCAAAAAAACAGCTGTCTGGTACATGCATGCATACTGGAGCTGAGCTAGGGCAACAGCTCATGTGCCCATAGATATGGCTCTACATGCCATCTGTGGCATGCATACCACAGGTTCATCCTCATGGTCTTGTAACTAATTGTACAGGGTTTTTTTAGGTGCAGAACAATTCACTAATTTTCTAAATTGAAAAAAAAATGGACTACCATTCACTTGTAGTGACTTTATGCTCATTGTCTTCTGTATTATTATCATCATCATCAACAACAACATTGCTTTTTCAAAAAATCGACTTTCTCAAATATATTCATAAAAGTTTGAGAAAGTTGTTACATATAAAGAAAGGCAACAATGGTGGAAATGTTCAGCTACAATTTACAGTTATATTTTCCTTTTCAAAAAAGAAAACCATACATTTTCAAGGTCATATAATAAATACCATTCATTGTGTATTCAGCCAAGTTACACTTTCTTCTATCTCTTTCCTAAGTGGTATATTTTTTTTCCTGCCTCTTTCAAGACTTTTTACTTGCAGTTTGAAACATGTTAAGTCCAACGTGTTCACTGTATCTCTGAACTAGTAATGGCCACATTTTGTTCATTTGAAAAGAAATATTAGAGTCTACTGATGTGAGTTTTCCTTTCTCATAATTTTCGTTTCCTCTGGGACTTTAAGAGAATAAAGGACCACATATACACTTCGGAGAAATAAAAACAGAAATCCAGAAGGTACTGGGAAATTGAACTGGAAAGCTTAAAGATGTCCAATTGTCCATTGAAGAGGGGAAACTAAACATCAACCATTTGGTGGAGTGAGCAATGAGTTGCTCTGAAATGAACATTACTCAATTAAGAAAGCACAGAATTAAGAGCCTCAGAAGTCTTCCAAATGCAGAGACAGCTTCATTCAGCAGCAAGTAATTGATTTCCCTTCTTCCTACAAACTGATAAGGACTTAGAAACAACTCAGGAAAAGGGAGCCATTAGAAGGCTGCAACTGGTTCTATTGAAGGATGGGTGATATAGGATGATTGAAAATATAAGGTCAAGAATAAACTAATAAGAACATTAAGCCCTGCTTAAAAGGGGCAGAATTTCTAGTTTTCCAGTCCATAATAGTTGGAGAAAGAACCATTCTGTTACTGTCTTTACTGTTACAAACGAAAAAATAAGGCTTCATTTAATAATTTAATTTAATTTAATTTAATTTAATTTAATTTAATTTAATTTAATTTAATTTAATTTAATTTAATTTAATTTAATTTAATTTAATTTAATTTAATTTAATTTAATTTAATTTAATTTAATTTAATTTAATTTAATTTAATTTAATTTAATTTAATTTAATTTAATTTAATTTAATTTAATTTAATTTAATTTAATTTAATTTAATTTAATTTAACTTAACTTAACTTAACTTAACTAACTTAACTTAACTTAACTTAACTTAACTTAACTTAACTTAACTTAACTTAACTTAACTTAACTTAACTTAACTTAATTGATTTAATTTAATTTAATTTAATTTAATTTAATTTAATTTAATTTAATTTAATTTAATTTAATTTAATTTAATTTAATTTAATTTAATTTAATTTAATTTAATTTAATTTAATTTAATTTAATTTAATTTAATTTAATTTAATTTAATTTAATTTAATTTAATTTAATTTAATTTAATTTAATTTAATTTAATTTAATTTAATTTAATTTAATTTAATTTAATTAATTTAATTTAATTTAATTTAATTTAATTTAATTTAATTTAATTTAATTTAATTTAATTTAATTTAATTTAATTTAATTTAATTTAATTTAATTTAATTTAATTTAATTTAATTTAATTTAATTTAATTTAATTTAATTTAATTTAATTTAATTTAATTTAATTTAATTTAATTTAATTTAATTTAATTTAATTTAATTTAATTTAATTTAATTTAATTTAATTTAATTTAATTTAACTTAACTTAACTTAACTTAACTTAACTTACTTAACTTAACTTAACTTAACTTAACTTAATTTAATTTAATTTAATTTAATTTAATTATTATTTTTATTTAATGGATGATTGTTTCGTGTTTTTTGTCCTTTTCCTTTTTTGTCTTGTACATGTTAACCTTATCTTAAACAAAATTTATATCTAGATCTATGTATCTATCTATGTATCAATGTATCAATGTATCAATGTATCAATCTATCTATCTATCTATCTATCTATCTATCTATCTATCTATCTATCTATCTATCTATCTATCCATCCATCCATCCATCCATCCATCCATCCATCCATCCATCCATCCATCCATCCATCTATCTATCTATCTATCTATCTATCTATCTATCTATCTCTACCCATGTTTCCTAACAAAAAACAGCACCACATCTGATTTTCAGGGGGGTGGTATCATCCACTGGCTCACTGGTGCATGTTGCCCCAGCCTCCTTTTCACTGTCAGAGGCCTTTTGCTTTGGATAGTAGCAGCCAGGCCTTGCACACCTCGACCCATTTCTTCTGCAGTCAGCAAGGCTTTTCTAAGGAAGAAATGCAGAGTTCTATTAGCGAGTACAAGGTGTGCAGGGCTTTGTTGCAACTATCCGAAGGTAATGCCATTCCAGTAGCAGAAATGGAGCTGTGCGCACAGCTCCATCGCCACCAGCCATGAATGCGCCATGCATGCACTGTGCATGCTTGCAATTGGTGAGATTCCAGTGAAAATCACTGGGTTTTTGCTTCTGTGCATGCACAGAAGCAAAGAAATTGGCGATTTTCACCAAAATCTCACTGTGCAAGGGATGTTTGCGTGACATTTTGGTTGCTGCACATGCACAGCAGCCAAATCTCACTGTGATGCCTAGAACGGCAGAGTGCCATCCATGCAGGCAGTAGCAACAGAGGTGGTGCTGAGTTCTGGCCACCTGGCCTAATCCCCACACCATATCTTCTGGGCACGGTGAGGGTGAAACAGGAATAGTGTGCTACTGCTGCTACTGCAGGAGGGCGAAGCCATGAAGGAGCGAGAAAACATGCAGGTAAGGGCTGGGGCCGGGTGGGCCATGAGAGCTGGGGGTGTGCAGGCAGTGAGTGCCGGGGCTTCAAGCACCAGGACTGGGCGAGCTACTGAGCCGTGAGTGCCAGGGCTGGGTAGGCCGCAGGCACTGAGGCTGGGCAGGCAGTGAGCACTGAGACCCGCAAGTGCCAGGGCTGGCCATGAGTGAGCACCGGGGTGATAAGTCCTGGTGTTGGGTGGGCCATAGGCACTGGGGCTGTGAGCACTGGGGCTGGATTTACCTGTTTTTTTATCAACCTTTTGGGCTTTTTTTTGCTTCAGTGCATGCGTGGAAGCAAACATAATGAAAATCTCATTCTTGCATGAGATTCGGTTTCTGTGCATGCGCAAAAGCTGAATCTTGTGCCAGGAGCACATGCACGAGCACTCCCAGCCCATTCCAGTAGCCCCGGGAATGGTAGCCCATCACTTGTAGTAGGGCAGCTCCATGCACACCATCCCCACCATAGCTTAATTTATACCCAGACACCCTGGAATGGGCGGGATCTTAATTAGGTCTTACTTTGTGGATAGGGCTTATATTGGCCACACATATAAATGTCAAGCTGGGACTTACTTTCTGAGTAGGTTGTATTTTCAGGGAAACATAGTATACCTCTATATACAGTACTGTATCTATCTCTATCTCTATCTCTATCTCTATCTCTATCTCTATCTCTCTCTCTCTCTCTCTCTCTCTCTCTCTCTCTCTCTCTCTATCTCTATCTCTATCTCTATCTCTATCTCTATCTCTATCTCTATCTCTATCTCTATCTCTATCTCTATCTCTATCTCTATCTCTATCTCTATCTCTATCTCTATCTCTCCCTCTACATCTATCAATATCTAATATTTATATCTATATATCAATCGATCAATGATCGATGATAGATGATGATAGATGATGATGATAGATGATAGATGATAAATTGATATCATATTTATGTGACATATACATATATATGAATAAAGCTAATATAAACTAATTTAGAAACATAGAAACATAGAAGATTGACAGCAGAAAAAGACCTCACGGTCCATCTAGTCTGCCCTTATACTATTTACACATAGTGGCACCTCCCCCGCAAAAAAACCCCTAAAGGTGCAAAAAAAAGTGTAGCATAAATATAGAAAAAAGAGAAAGAAATAAAGAAATGGATTTCTTTCCAGTTTGTGAGAATTCAGCAGATATGATGATTTAAAGCCTACAAGATTTATGCATATTACATATTTGGCAGGCTATGTTAAAGATGAAGAATTAGCCAGAATAAATTGGTCTTTTGCTCCTTTCAGTGCTATGATTCCTCTATGGAGACATTCATAAAAGTTATTTTTGGGAGGGTTTAGAGAGTCAGTCTTCTGGAATACAAATTATTTAAAGAAAGGATTATGGTTCCCCTGGTCACAGGAAAATTTCTGTCAGATTGCCTCTTGACAATTTATATTGCCTTTCTTTCTGCATCTTTTTCTGGCAATATACTTTTTCAGATATGCTGGTCAGAATTCTACATAATCTTTTGAGAAGGGATAAATAAATAAAAATTAAAAAATCAAGATTAAGCTTGAGAAGGGATAAATAAAAAAATAAAAAAATCAAGATTTTATTTATCCCTTTTGAGAAGGGATAAATAAAAAAATAAAAAATCAAGATTAAGGGATAAATAAAAAAATCAAGATAAAAGGAAGGATTATAATGTTGGTTTATTTGATCAAGGTTCATCTCGCAGGTACTTCAAGGACCATTTTCCCTTGAAATCTGTGGTTAATCCTGTGCATTTTTTTATGGCTGAAAATATCTCTCAATCCATGTGAAGTAATGTTAATCTTTGTGGTGATGGCCCCCACAATCTGCAACATGTTGCCTTCTGAGCTGCAGGCAAGTCCCAACTTCTAAACAGATTCTTAAGAGATGCTGGAAATGGTTATTGAGATGATTTAGATAATTTTGAGGAAAGGTGTTGTACTTTAATTTAGTTCTGTTGTGTTTCATTGGAACAACGTAGTCATGTGAGCTGAAAGTTTCTGTAAAGTTGTGTAATGAAATAAATGGAATGGAATGGAACGGAATGGAACACAAGGAATTTGTTTCCAATGTAGAAGCTCTTAGTATACATGCAGAGCATGACAACAACAACAACAACAAATACTACAGCTCTATCTCATGTGCAAATATACATAGACATTAGACAATACAGTAAAAATTATGTGTTCAGCAGAGTGATGGCATGAAGAAAAAAATAATCCTTGTATCTATTTGTTTTGGTATGTGATGCCCTATAGTGGCAACCCAAGGGGTGGAGTTGAAAAGTTTATGTCCAGGATGTGTGTATTTTCTAAGCATGTTGCTTGGGTGTATAAGACTATACCTACTGTCCTACTAAACAAGGTAGGCTTTTGCCAAATGCAGGTGTGTTTCTTCAGGCACATTTGATTTTTCCTCCCAATTAGTTAACAATATAGAAGAGGAACAAAATCAGTTTTACAAGTTTTGCACAGTTACCCTAATTTTAGTTCACTAGGCTTTTCAGAATATTTTACTTAAACCATATTGATTTGAATCAAATCATTTGCACAGTTTTATTATCTTACTATATTTTAATATGGACAAATTTAATATAGGCAAAATTATGGTTACATTTTGCTTTATTTTATAGGGGATTATCTAGAATTCTTGATATCAATTGCATATTTATATACACACATACATTGAATGGCATGTTAAATGTGGTTGACAGGCATTTAGCAAGCTAAGCATAATTTTCAAGAATAATCTCTCTCCATGCCTGAAGAGAAAAAATTTCAATCTCTCTGTGTTACCTTCTCTCACATATGCCTGTGACACTAACCTCATAATTAATACAAAAGCTAAGAGTGGCACAAAGAGCCATGGAAAGATACATGTTTGGCATTACAGGACAACATAGAAAGACCTACACAAGGATTAGAGAACAAATGAAAAATATACACTAACATCAAGAAATTAAAATAAATGAAGTGGAAATGAAGCAGGTCCAATGCAAGAAAACTGAAGGCAGGTGGACCAAGGCAGTTGTAGAATGGATCCTATTTGATAAAAAGACAACAAGATGGAATGACCACATCAGCAAGTATTGTGGACTCAATCAGCAGTTAAGAGGCAATGCTAAAATGATGATGATGAAGAAGAGGAGAAGGAGGAGGATACACACATACATGCATATATGTGTGCATATTTGAACAAAGTACAATATTATCCATAAATAAGATGTTGTTGAGGAGAATAGGAATTTCTGTGACTACTAGCTACATAAAAATTGTTTTGTAGCTATTGAAAATTTTCACAAAAAAAGCATATTTTACCCAATTCAATCCAGATTTTACAGGATTTTTTAAATCTATTAAAGTCAGGACTCAGCTGAATTAAATAGATGTTTTTCCCCTAAGAAACTGATTTTGATTTCAATTTATATGAGAAAACATATAATTATACTGGGTCAAAATAGAAAAACAAATCTCATACACTGGTAAAGAATTAGATGTCAACAGGACACATAATCTCAGAACCAAAGTAGCCAATTAAGAGTAACCCGGGAATTCATTCAGGCACAGCTGTTTCATACTGGCTGAAAAATAACAAGAAGTAAGATCTCAAAGAAGGTCACAAAAGCCAATGGTATAAATGAATTTAAGAGACAGCTTGACATTTTTATGGAGAAAATGGATTGAAGAATTCAGAGGCAGTGACAAATCACTAATGGGTTGGAGATAAAATTAACAAGAATGGGTTTGGTTGTGGCTGGAGGCATTTTACTATTCAGCAAAGCTGTACATCCTCTTTTATCACATTCTAATCTAAGCCTGACAGCCAAAGGTAGAGCTATCACTGCCATCACCAAACCATTCCACACCACATACTGTATACTAAATATAAAAAATGAATTTCTCCTACTTTCTGGAAAACATACTCCTTGGTATGAAACATAAGTACTGTATTTTTCATAGTATAAGTTGCACCGGAGTATAAGACACACCTTCGTTTTTTTGGGAGGAAAATAAGGAAAAGAATCTGATTACCAGATATTCATCTGGCTAGCATCCTTAGTCTGGTCAGCTACAGCACATTATTTTATCCCCTGGTTAGGGCTTTAAAAAAACTTATTCAGAGAAAGTAACAATGAAAGAGCTTGCAAGCAGGTAAAAGCTGGGAATATGGTTAGCATCTGGTTGGGACTGGAAAGAAATGTTTGGAGCAAGTAGAGTAATGAAACAAAAACCTGCAAAGACTTAGTGCTTGGAAAACATTCTTCACAAAGAGTAACAATGAAAGAGCTTGCAAGTGGGTAAGAGCTGGGAACATGGTTAACATCTGGTTAGGGCTGGAAAGAAACATTTGGAGCAAGTAAAGCAATGAAAAAAACCCTGCAAAGACTTGGAAAATATTCTTCCCAAAGAGCAACAATGGAAGAGCTTACAAGTAGCATTGGGCTAACCTAACAAAGTTCGGATTCGGGTTCGGCACCCAAATTATTTTTAAAATTTGGGTTCGGCATCCAAACCCGAACCTTTGCCGAACCTCCAAGTTCGGCATTCGGGAGACCACCAAGAAATGCCCTGACTGTTTCTGAAGGTAACAGCTGGGTGGTGGCGCTTCCCAGAACAGCCGGGGAGCTTCGGCCGGTGAGGAGGTGCAAAAGAAGGTGGGGAATCCCACAAGAGGATTCCAGGGATGGAGTTTTGACATCACGGAGACGTCCTTCCTGGAGTCCTCGTTTTGGCCAGCCAGGAAGGACGTCTCAGTGATGTCAAAGCTCCACCTCTGGAATCCCCTTGTGGGATTCCCCACCTCCTTTTTCACCTCCCGGCCAGCTGACAACTCCCTGGCTGTTTTGGAAGGTAACAGCTGGGCGGGGGCGCTTCCCGGCATTCTCCGGAGCCCAAACGCGAACCTGAACTTTTGCCAAACTTCTGAATTCAGCATTCGGGAGAGTGTCGGGAAGCGCTGCCGCCCAGATGTCACCTTCAGAAACAGCCGGGGCACTTCTCGGCGGTCTCCCGAATGCTGAACTCGGAAGTTTGGCAAAAGTTCGGGTTCGGGCTCTGGAGAACACTGGGAAGCGCCCCAGCTGTCCCGGAAGGTGACAGCTGGGCGGCGGCGCTTCCTGGTGCTCTCCCTAACCCAAACTTTTGCCGAACTTTTGCAAAAGTTCAGGTTCGGGTTCAGTATACTGAACCGTGCAAAGTTTGGTATGAACCCAAACTTTGCGGGTTTGGTTCGCCCAACACTACTTATAAGTCAGTAAGAACTGGGAAGATTGTTAGCACCTAATTAGGACTGGGGGGAGGGGAAGCTTCAAAAAAAAAGAGAGCTACATTCACAGAGTGTAAGATGCACTTGAATTTTCAGCCCCTTTTAGGGAGAAAAAAAGGTGTGTCTTATACTCCAAAAAATATGGTACCTTTTAAAGCACTAGAAATCATAGGTCTATAGGGTTTTTTTCTTTCTTTCTTTCTTTCTTTCTTTCTTTCTTTCTTTCTTCCTTTCTTTCTTTTTTTCTTTCTTCAAATGCATCCTGAATGGGTCAGTCAGTTTATTCCATGTATATCCTTTGCACACTGCTACTATAATTTTAAATTTACAATGGAGTAATCTTCACCGAACATAGGTAGCATTAGGCATGCAGGCTTGAATGGGTTAAGCATTTGTTTTATTCAGTAATATGAAAATTTGCTGCAGTATATGGTTTTTAAGCTGTGTTAGTGAAAGTTAATCTTAAAACAATGCTCACTTGAAAAAAATACCCAAAGTGAGTAGATTTCTGCAACGTAGGAATAATTCCTACTTCTAACTCCCTCCTTTCCCTAGTGTTGTATTAATGTGCATAATAAGGGCTCACATCCACTGAAATCCTGGCATGAAATTCACCTGTGCACAGAAGCCTGCTTTTTAAAAATGGAACAAAATAGAGTGTTGGACTCTCCAGGAGAGAAAACTCAGCATGTTTCCCTCCCACTGATGAGAAAGATGCAGTAGAAATGTCTGTTTTTCTCCTGCCTCAAACAACAGTTATTTTTGGGGAAGACAGAGAGGCTTTCCTCCCTCCCCTTAACGTCTTCAGATTCCATTAGGTGCCAAGATCTGGTTTTTCTATGTGGCTGAACAAATGAGCAAGGGGTGGAGAGAAATCCAATTGGATCATAGCAAAACATATTTGCTGGTGAGACTATTGGAACTATCATTACACACATTTTTGTCTATAGTTTGAATAATCATTTTATTGAGTCTAATGGTAATGACCATTGGGGAGTGCTTGAACTCTGACTATACTGTTTAAGTTTCTAATGAAAGGCTAGGAGTAAAAATTACCATCTAAATGTATGCAGGCTGACCTTACCATTCAAGGGCTATGATTTTATTCTATTTGAGCCAAAGCAAAGCAATAAAAAAACAAAGCAAAAAGCAAACCAATCAGCAAACTAAACCAAACCAGCAATTCTGATGGTACCAAGTTCCAAATGACATTTAGTTGGTAAGTGAAAGGACAAACAGAATCATAGAAAGTATGAATTGTTAGTGATAGTTAGTGATAGACAGACAGACAGACTGACTGATAGTTAGTGATAGACAGACAGACAGACTGAATATCATGTTTTTGGAAGCTTTAGAAGCATGTTCAGTTCTTCCTGAAAGCTTGAGGTCTTGAAAGAAAGTAGAGCTGATGCTATTGTGGGAGTGTTCACAATGGATGGGTCAAAGAAGCCAAAATGTCAGACTCAATGGCAGTTCAGGCTTCCATCTCTTTCTCTCAATATTAACATTGTGCATATGTAGAAGGAGATGTGGCTTTGATCTGCTTCACTGTCCCCCCTCCCCTTGTTGTGCATATACCTCTGCTGTTCTCATCCCATGTTATTTCCAATCTTATATTTCCTAATAAAGCAGCTTTACGTGGAGCAGCTTATATTGGACAGCAATTCCTCCAACAACATAAAACAACAGTATGTGCCTATCCCAGATCCTTGGTAAGGACTTGATAGGTGGTTCAAAATTACAAATCCATTCTGCTCCTTTTTATGACTCTATAATCCCTTAATTTGTGATGGAGTCTGTTCTGTCGGGCTCTCTGGTAGACTCCTCCCAAAAATTCACAGGTACAAATTTCAGACACACACACGTTTGAAAATTCAAAACAATGTTCTTTATAATGAAAATTCACTTAAACTAAGCCCGCTTTTGGTATAGCAAAGAGCACTGGTCTCCAAACAAACTGGTAATTCGTACAAGTCCCTTATCAGTTCTGTGATACTTAGCTTGCAGCTGTGAGGCAATTCACAGTCCTTCTTCTTTCACAAAGTGAAACACACTTTGCCCTGGTTTAGTTTCAAAGCGGGGAAAAATCAGCACACAAAAGGTCAAAGTCAGTAAAGCAGTCACGAAACACAAAGATCAGATGGCCAAACCCATACGCTGCTATTTATAGCAGCCTCACTAATTACCATAGCCCCACCCAACCACAGGTGGCCTCATTTTCTTTGATAATAATCTCTCGGTTGTTGTTGCCTATGCATCGCTCTCTGCATGCCTGGCTGTATCATTAACTCTTGTTCTGAATCCAAGGAGGAGCTAGATAATTGATCTCCTTCTGAGCTGTCTGGCACACTCTCCTCCTCCCTGTCACTCATGTCTTCTTGGTCAGAGGAGCCTTCATCAGCAGATTCCACCAGGGGCAAAACAGGCCTGCAGCATGTGGATGTCTCCCCCACATCCACAGTCCTTGGGGCAGGAGCTGGGACAGAGCTAATCACAACAGAGTCCAGGCAATTGAATAGAGCTGAGCAATTACTGGTGGAAGGCCTTCCTGATGCCTCTGTAGAGTTCACAACAGATATTTTTTTCTCTGCACCCTTAGAGAGAAATATCTACCGCTACCAAGTGGGAGGCAAGCATCTTCACACTAGGCCACCCTACTGCTCAGAACCAATAAATATAATTATATAATTAATATATTTATCCATTTCAAATGTAAATACAATACATTTATGAACTGTTAGGATAAAAAAGGGTAATATAAAATTGATGGAGCCTCAAAAAGAAAGATAAAATGGGTCTTGAGAAGTCCTGGAGGTAGAAGTGATAGAAAGTAGGAAACTAACTAGTAAGCGGTTCTGGCAAAGAACAGAACAGAACAGAATAGAATACCAGAGTTGGGAGGGTCCCCTAATTCAACCCTCTGCTTAAGCAGGAAACCATACACCACTTCAGAAAAATGGTTATGCAGCATCTTCTTTAAAATGTCCAGTGTTTGAACATTCATAACTTCCTGAGGAAAGTTGTTCCACTGATTGTTCTAACTGACAGGAAAATTCTTCTTAATTCTAAGTTGTTTCTCTCCTTGTTTAGTTTCCACCTATTGCTTCTTGTTCTACACTCAGGTGCTTTGGAGAACACTTTGACTCCCTCTTCTTTGTGGCAACCCCTGAAACATTGGAACCTTGTTATCATGTCTTCACTAGTCCTTTTCATTCAACTAGAGGTACCTAGTTTCTGCAGCTGTTCTTCGTATTCTTTTAGCCTCCAGTCTCCTAATCATCTTTGCTGTTCTTCTCTGTACTCTTTCTAGAGTCTCAACATCCTTTTTGCATTGTGGAGATCAAAACTGAATGCAGTATTCCAAGTAGGACATTACCAAGGCATTATAAAGTGGTATATACACTTCACGTGATCTTGATTCTATTCCTCTGTTAATGTAGCCTCGAATTGTGTTGGGCTTTTTGGTAGTTGATGCATACTGCTCGCTCATATTTAAATGGTTGTTCACTAAGACTCCTAAGTTCCTAAGATTCCTAAGACTCCTTGTTCACTAAGTTTGATGTCATCTGCAAATTTGATGCGTTTTGTTTTGTTTGGTGGTAGATTATACACATTTTTTAATGAAAGCTTACATGACACAGTCTCAACATTCCAAATTTGATCAATGGTCCAAAATATTGGTCTATTTTTCCTTTAATGATATATATTTATACAGTATAATAGATAGTATGTAAGCTAATAGAATAATTTAAATATATCAGCAATTCTACTGAGGAATAATGGTAATAGAGTTTAAGTTATTAATTCAAAAGCATTTAAATACTGTTCTGTCTGGGTGCCCCCAGACTTCAACACCAACTGAAAAAAGCAGCCAGACACGCTGGTAAAAAGCAAAGTCACTTTATATCTTTGAAAACAAACACAGAGAACAAAAACTGTTCTTACAAACTGGAATGCTATGAGGCTTCACAGAAGAGTCACGACGGCCAGACAATACAACAGGCTTCTTGCTGGCACACACCCCACTGTAGATAATAAAACCCATGCCTCCCCCAAGTTTTCAGCCTTCGAGGCCACAAACCAGAATCAGAAACGCCAAGGATCGAAGCAAGGTCACAGAACTCCCAAAAGATAACTCTCCACAATACAGGAAGGGCGGACCTGCCTTTTCAACCTTTCTGAGGAGAACCACACCCAAACCCAGCTGTTGCCTATTAGGGATGGAAATACCTGGCTAATTGTCCCCTTCGTTGGGAGGCCCTTCTGTGACTCATATCTATGATGGCTTGTGCGTTCTCATCTAAGGATTCCAGGCTACTCGCTGGGGAGAGCTCCCCCCCGGGGGTCTCAGGCTGTTCTCCCTCCTCTTCGTCCTGGCATTCCTCTTCCTCGTCTGCCTGGTCCTCCTCCTCCTCCTGTTCCTCGTCCTCCCCCTCTGAGCATGGAGCCGGCAGAGTTCCAGCCGTTCCCTGAGGAGCCTCAGACTGAATCACAACAAATACAAGATTTTGTCCTCAGTATGGAAGACAGAGTTTAAACAATGTAAAAACAAAAAACAAAACCACCACTCATGCACATGTGGGTTTCTTTCATATTAATGTTAACTTTACAATATTGTGAAATAACTCCATATTTCTTTTACAGAAAAGAGAGATTTACAAACAAGTGCTTTATTCAGGAAATAAACATTCCTCCGGCTTGATGCTTGTAGACTAAATGTTAGCGATCAGTCATTATATTTTATATGGATGAGTTGCTATAAAAATGACTATTTTGCTTCTTTTTTATTTTCCATGTCAAAAGTTTAGTACAAAATCCATGTAATCAAATTGGCTTATGCAATAATGTCTGCCTATATCCTACTACAGTGATTTTCAACCTTTTTTGAGCTGCGGCACATTTTTTACATATACAAAATCATGGGGCACATTGAGCGGGGGGGGCATGGGGGGGCTAAAAAAAGTTTGGACAAAAAAATTATCTCTCTCTCTTCCTCCCTTTCGCTCTATTTCTCTCCCTCTTTCTCTCTCTTCCTTCCTTCCTTCCTCTCTCTCTCCATCCCTCTTTCTCTCTCTCTTCCTTCCTTCCTCTTTTTTGCTCTCTTTCTCTCTCTCCTTCCCTCCCTCTCTTTCTCTCCCTCTTGCTTTCTTTCTCTCTCTTGCTTGCTTTCTCTCTTTCTCTCCCTCTCTTGCTTTCTTTCTCTCTCTCTTTCTTTCTCTTTCTCTTTCTTTCTTTCTCTCTCCTCTCTCTCTTTCTTTCTTTCTCTCTCTTGTTTTCTTTCTCTCTCTCTTTCTCTCTCTTGCTGAGCTTCGCGGCACACCTGACCATGTCTCACGGCACACTAGTGTGCCACGGCACATTGGTTGAAAAACACTGTCCTACTACATGAATTATTTCCTTTTCCAACTAGTTATATAAATAAATAACAAATAGATCATCAGAAGCAGGGTTTCTTTTCCACTACTAAATGTAATTGTGTTATGGTGGTTGGGAAAAAATATGCTTATCCTTTAAATATATGCTTTCATTTAAAATATTTTTCTTCCCACATTCATATTCTCCATTAAAGACATCTGGTCCTTTTGTAAAAGATCAATGAACTTAAAGTAGCTATGAAGGTCTGTAACTGGATCCAAAATTATGTTCCACAAAGAAAGAACAAGCCATGTCACACATTTTCTCTTTCATTAAACAACAACAACAAAAAAAAGACATTAAAGTAAATCTTTAATAACTTTTTACATATTATAGCATGCAGGCCAATATGCCTTTTCTCCTCCTTCATAACTATTATGCAAAAATTGTAACTACAGCAACCAGGAACATTACTCAAGTGACTCTGATAAACTCAAATAAACCTGCAAGTGCTTCAACGACATTCTAAAACAATGGTCGCCAACTGGTGATCTTTTGGCCACTGGTAGTTCATGGGAAGAATTTGGTGGTCTGCAGAAAAATTATTTGCATTTTTATATTGCGCTAAATAAAAAGGCCCTCAAACTATGGCCCCATGGCTGGATATGTGCAATGAATGCTTGTATTGCTGTAGAGAATCTCTCCCTTCTGGCTCATTTTGTGTGGGTTAGAAATTTCAACTTGGCGTCTTCTTCAGCCTCCTGTTGTGCAGCTTTGAGCGAAGGTTGTAGGGAAGCGTCACTGGTCGCGAAGAACTGGAGGAAATTGTTCTAGTGGGGTTGCATCATGACCTGGAACTAGCTGACCATCTCAGCCCACTGAACCTTCAGGCACCAGTACCTGCCCTTTCACTTCTGCAGATCTTCCCTCTGCTTGGAAAGGCTATGCTCATAGTCCTTAATGAGGTGCTTCTGCTGAGCCTTTTTCTTGGGCAGATCTAATTTGAACCAAAACTCTTTTGCCCACTTTTTCTCATGGTGGCTGCTTTACTCCAACACCTGCTTCCTGTTGTGGCCCTAATAAGCCCAGTTGGGGAGGCAAGGAGTGACTGGGAGGAGAGGGATGAGTAGAGGCTGTCAAATTTCCCCAACACAAGTGATGTCAAGGTGGCCACACTCACCCTGGCCATGTCTATCTTCTCCTGCAAGGTCAAATACAACCCTGATGTGGTCCTCAATGAAATCGAGTTTGACACCCCTGACCTGGATAATCAGTGTTCTCCAATCAAACTCTTTGTCAAGAGTTTTCTAATAGTCTCTTCATTGACATTGTGCAGTGTGTCTATTCTCAAGCTTTTCTTTCCAGAATCTCTACAGACTTTTCTACCAATCAAGTCCTTAGGGAAGAAAAAGGTAGCTTTAGGAGTAGTGTAGTCTCTATCACTACATAAGAAAAACTGTAATATTGTAAATGCTAAACATTTACATTCTCTATGGTAATCAGAATTGGCAACTAAAGAGAAAAAATAGCAAATTTGTAACAAGAGCATGAGTTACTTTATTCTTAGAGAAAAAAAAACCTACAATCCCTCACCTGCAAAATATAAACATAATTAAAAAATCCACAAAAGTTATCAATTGCTTTTGGCCACAAATAACACCTCGGTTTTATCCATATTAAATCTTTTCTCCTTTCATTTTGTTTACAAGATATTGAGATACTGATGGAAGTGTTTGTTATGAATATGACAAATAGCTTTAAGAAGAAAGAAGAAGAAAGCATGGCTCCAGATGTGCACAGATCTTTGACATCTTTTAATTTAAGTTGTCTAACACATCTTTCTTCAAGGGAAGAATTACACACACATATATATGTATCACATGTTTTTAGCTGAATATACCAGGATGATCCGACATAAAACACACACACATATATTGTTCACCCTAGAACAAGGACAGAAGCACCAGCCTGAAGATGACGAGTGGGACCTCGTCGAAACATCGCCAGAAATTTCAAAATCCTACACGGGAAGAAACCCGAATATGCCAAGACTGTCATACCTGTACCCGTGAAAATCTACGAAACCAAATATATATATATATATATACATATATATACATATATATATATATATATATATATATATATATATATATGTCACATGTTTTTTTTGCTGAATTTGAAAATTAAGGGAGACTAGGATAGATCTATTTCGGCCTTATTTTGGCCTCATCAGCTAGCCTTGAACCTGCAACCTTTGCCTTGTAAGGCAGAGAATTATCCTCTAGGCTACAGTATCCAATCCCTTCAGCTCTGCACCAGGGAAGGGTTACATATTTTTGTGTCGAATCACCCTGGTGTATTGAAGGAAGATCACAGCTCCTCATTTGCCTCTCGGCAAATATATATATATATATATATAAAAATAAATATATCCTGTTTGCATTCAAGCTGGAATCACGTATAATTAACTATTTAACTGAGTAATAAACCTCACTGGGAGTTTAAATATATGCTATCCACTGTGAAGGGGAACCCACATCCAAACTGGATATCATGTTCAGCCATTTATTTTAAGATGACTTTATGCTGATCTGATCTGCAACATTGTTTCCAGTTGAAATTATGAGAATATTATTTTTGGATGGCAGCAAGATTACTGTATGCATAAAAATGAAAGAACTTTCCAATTTCCACCATTGACATATGACTTACAGAAGTTGATGGAGCTGGCAGAGATGGATACATTGACTGTTTTGATTAAAGAAAAGAATATAGGTTCTTTTGTTGCTGCATGGGGACCATTTCTGGCAGGGGTGGGTTCCAAATTCTGCTACTGCCACTTTGCTCAGGGATGCACCATGTGGGCAGGTGCGCTTTGCGCACACATGCATAGTACTAAAAAAACCCTTTTGTGCCTGCTCAGAAGCAAAAAGCAAGAGGGCAGTGCCTATGGTGCTGCTGAGAGAATAGGCTCAGGGGTATGGCAGGCCTGGGTCACTGCCAGTTCCAGCGATCTAGGCCACCAAGTTACACTTCTATAGAACTGATCTGAACTGGTAGGAACCCACCTCTGACTTCTGGACTTTGTGCTTGACAATGAAGCACAATGAAATTTTGATTTGGGGTTTCACTGATTAGATTGTTGTAATAAAAATGGCTAGTTTACATTGTTCTGAAAATGTAAAAAGTTGATTTATCGATGTTGTTAACGCTTTATTCTACTGCAACAGAGAGAGCTGAAAGTCAACCTCCCCCCCCCTTTTTTCTCCCTCCACTCTTCACTTTTCATTCCCCTTTCCCTCCACTGGGTTCTTTATTTCCTTTCATATTTTTGTGT
Organism: Erythrolamprus reginae; assembly: GCF_031021105.1. NCBI lineage: Eukaryota > Metazoa > Chordata > Lepidosauria > Squamata > Dipsadidae > Erythrolamprus > Erythrolamprus reginae. The sequence goes on along the minus strand of NC_091950.1, from coordinate 169,587,135 downwards.
TTTATTCTATAATCTAATAAAAATATTTTAAAAAGAGAATATTATTTTTGGGAAAGGCACCTCTAACATGAATGTATGATCAATCAATCAAACTGTGAGACTTCTAAGTTTCACAGACTCTTTCATTAAAATCTATGAATCTGCAATCCTAAATCTTTGCCTTTGCACATGAATATTAAGTGGAATTGAGGACTCGTAACCTTAGTGGAATATGCTGTTATAGCCATTTCTTCCCATTGTTGGTAACTAAACCTTGCCCATCTCCCTGATGCAGCGGTGGGTTACTCCTGGTTTGGACCAGTAGGCTCTACAGTGGGAGGCTCTGCCCACATGCCTGGGATGCTTCTGTGCATTTGCAGAAGTGCGCATATGAACCAGTAGTAAAATCATTTACAACCCACCACTGCCCTGATGTGATGGAAGCAACAATCATGTGGCTTGGTCACAGGACTTTATTTCATAGAGTCTAGGATCACTGTTTTAAAAATATTAACTTTGGCCTCAAGAAATGTGGCAATGAAATAGCAAAGTCTCCAAAATGTGGAGTTGTGAAAATGTTTGCCTGATGAAAATATTAAAGTTTCAGAGTTGCGAAACACAGTATGTTAACCTGCCTAATGAGTTAGTAAGTGTGTATTTTTGCTTTTGAAGCCATTTTTACAGTGGGGATGGAGATCCTATTGAATAGCTGTGTTCCTTTCAAACAGGCAACAAGTAGTCAAACAGGCAACAAGTAGGTATCACCCTATCAAACCTGCCAGCAGTTAATAGCGGTATTCTCCAAGGCAGGATTTTAGGACCCACACTCTTTCTGCTTTACATAAATGACCTTTGTGATCATATTACAACCAGCTGTGTCCTCTTTGCTGATGATGTAAAATGATTTAACACCATTGACGATGCTGCTGCCCTACAATGCAACCAAGACTATGTGTCAGAATGGTTGCAAATTGGCAACTCCAAATCTCAACTAACAAATGCGCTGTCCTACATATTGCCCACAAAAACTAGAACACCAAATACAAGCTGGGCAGATGATGATGACCACTCTGTCAAGGACCTAGGAGTACTCATCTCAAATAATCTAAGCTCCAGAAAAAATTGAACAAACAAACAAACAAACAAATAATTGAGTGGGTCCAGGGGTATTTCACAAGAAGACTAATCCACTCCTCTGCTCACTATAGAATCCCTTACGCCACCAGGCTCGAAATTTTGGGCTTAGACAACCTGGAACTATGACATCTACAGTCTGACCTAAGCATAGTACACAACATTGTTTGCTACAATGTTCAACCTGTCAATGACTACTTCAGCTTCAACCTCAATAATACATGGGCAAATAATAGATAGAAACTCAAAACAAATTGCTCCAAACTAGATTACAGAAAATACAACACGAGCAACAGAGTGGTCAATGCCTGGAATGTTCTACCTGACTCCAGTGACACATCCTCTAACTCCCACAGCTTCAACCTTAAACTCTCTACCATGGACCTCATCCCATACCTAAGAGGTCTGTAAAAGGGGCATGCATAAGCACACTGCTGAGTGGTGGGTTTCAAAACTGTTTTACTACTGGTTCTATGGACATAGATTGGTGGGTATGGCTTGGCTTGGTGGGCATGGTTTGGTGGTCATGGCAGTGGAAGGATACTGTAAATTTTTATTCACGCATCTACTGCAAAATCCCCATTTCCTCCCGATCAGCTGAGACTCAGGAGGTAGAGAATAGATGGAGACCAAGCCAATCAGAGGGGGTATTTACTGGTTCTCCAAACTACTCAAAATTTCCACTACCAGTTCTCCAAACCACTCAAAATTTTCACTACGGATCCTCTAGAACTGGTCAGAATCTGCTGAAACCTACTTCTGTTACCATCTTTGTCCTACTGTCTCTATTGATTTGCATTCATTCCTTGTCAGGTTCATGTTTATACTTATACCTGTTATCTAGTATATGATTGACAAATTGAATGAATGAATGAATGGATTCCATTGCTTTGTAAATTCTTGGGCTTTTCTCTTGTTCTTTGTAAGCAGCTGTCATTTTTGCTCTGAGCCAACGTCACTTAGGTGTAGAGGTGCGTAAAACAGCTTGAACTCAAAAGGCCTGATCTCAGAATACCCCTGTTTTGATATGGGAACAGATTGCTGGTTTGGCCTTGCAGGAACTGTTTTGCTGCTGCCATCCAAAATATTTTGAGTTAAAAACAAAGTGCTTCAAGCACAAAACAACTTCAATTTTTTAAAAAAAGTGAAATTCTCTGCCAGAAAGTTTCACTTCCAGGCAATGAAACTATCAGTTCCTTAAAAAATCAAAACATATGATTCATGACAGCTAGAGATTTATTAATATAAAATTCCCTGGAATATAATATAAAATACAGAGGAATTGTGGGTCTTTTTAGACAGCTTGTTTGCCTCTTACAGGATGGTGAATCTTATTTTCTGATATAGCCAGCCTCCAGAACATCTTCAGAATTTGAAATCAGAAATTATTCAAGGAAATAATCCACAGAGCATACTGATATTATGACTTAGATTTTATCTTGCATTAATGGACTAATCGTAAGTAAGTTAGTATATTCAGCCAAACACTAAGTATAACTGGGCTATCAAGACAGATGCATTCTGAGGAGATGTTATGATGTAATCATAAAACTGGTGAACAAGCAGCAAAGGGCTTGTCGAATGCCCCGAAGTCTACAGGAGTTGACAGTATAGCAACAATTCCATGGCACCAAGGCCCCCAGGAACTAGCTTTCTGTCCTACACTTTCTCAGTTGACATGCAAATGTGAGAAGAAGGCAAGGGGGAAAATGAGAGAATAATTCAACAGAATTGGAAGACAAAAGATAGAACAGTTTACAAGAAAAAGAAATGTTAAACAAGATACAAAGGGTTGATGATACATAATCATAAAAGCTTGCTCTTGAAGCCCCCCCCCAACATGGTCTTCTATCCAAAGTTGTTATAATTATTTATAGTCATAATAGTGATATGGAAAGGACAGACTAGAATGCTATCACTGACTTCTAGGGATTTGAAAGATGATAATAATAATAATAATAATAATAATAATAATAATAATAATAATAGATTAGATTTGTATGCCACCCCTCTCTGAGGACTCAGAGTGGCTTGCAACAGCAACAAAATACAATATGATACCAATCCAATATTAAAACTAATTTAAAAACCCATTATTACTAAAAAAAACCATTCAGTTCTGCACAAACACAGCATTCTCAAATGCTAGAGCCAGAAAGAGGGAGGGCAGGGTTAGTCTCCCCATGCCTGGTGGGATAAATGGGTGTTTAAAATCTTGTGGAAGGCAAGGAGGGCGGGGGCAATTCGAATCTCCAGGGGGAGTTGATTCCAGAGGGAAGGGGCCACCACAGAGAAGGCTCTACCCCTAGGTCCCATCAGACGGCATTGTTTAGTCAACGGGACCTGGAGAAGGCCAACTCTGTGGGACCTAATTGGCTGCTGGTATTCTAGTCCGATGCCATGTAGGGTGTGATAGGTCATTACCAACACTTTGAATTGTGATCAGAAACTGATTGGCAACCAATGTAAGCCACAGAGTGTTGAGAAGACTCGGGCGTATCTAGGAAGGCCCGCAATTGCTCGCGTGGCCGCATTCTGCATGGGATACCACATGGGACAAAATGTTTGCACTTTGTGAAGAGCTCGGTGAGATTTAGAATCAGTTAGAGCTACTTCTTCCTGTATCAAGCAACTATGAATCAATGTGATTGTCCTAAGCTTTTCACCACAAAAATGCAACAAAGCTCCTTGCACTTTGTGCAATGCAAGTGTGACCATTTAATAAAAAAATGATTAACTTTCAGTACTGCTCATTGCAGCAGAATGAATCCCACCAAACTATGGTTAATGAGAAGAGCAAATGAAAGAAATAATTTACTGCTGCTCTTATTATTGAAAACTGTGTATTTATTCATACAGTTAGGCAACGGTGCATAAATGAACTGTTTATGCATATCTCATAGCATGGTATCAACTTTCAGTCACTAATAATACAAACAAGCATGGGCACTACTGAAGTCAATATTTGCCAAATGAGTTTTGCTGGAAGAGACCTTCTACATCATCTATATTTTAGTTCAGTACGCACCAGGACATTGTAATAGAAGCAGAGCCAGAACTAATTAAAAGCAGTGGGCTGGGGGTTTGAAAACAGTAAATCATGTTCTTGAAATGATATGGCCAGGAGGAATTAATTCTGAAAATTTGGAAGAATAAGTCAATAGGAATACAAAGTTTAGAACAAAAACATTATATGCATCATTTTGTGGTTTGGATAAATAATGAACACTTTCAAATAAAACAGCATAAAGAAATATCTGAAATATTTACTTCACAATCAAAAACTAAAAAATTGCTTATATTCACTTTTTACAAATTCTGCATTGCATGAACTAGACCTGTTACATAATGTTGCCTCCCCCCATATTTATTGATATATTTGGCTTAGTAAATCTATGTATTTGTCAGGTTTCATTTAATGTACCCTTCACAAACCAAACTCAGACACATTCTGTTTCCTCAAAGAACAAATGTATTTAGATACATAATCTAAGAGTTAAAGAGATGAGAAGAAAATTTTACATAAATGGTATTATACACCAGCACAACGTGCACACTTCCAGGGGAAAGAGAAAGGTAATTATTGGCATGGTTGCCAAAAAAAAGGAATTTTCATGCATATGTTCTGGGAGTGTGTAGAAATTCAGAAATTTTGGAAGGAAGTGCAGAACGAAATAAATAAAATGTTAAATATTAATTGGATAATTACAAAAGAAATAGCGAAATTAATTAAACAAAGAGAACTAAGAGATTTTAAAGAAATAAAAACTGCAGCACTGGAAAGCGCCCAAGCGGTAGTGGTATTGGGTTGGAAAGAGTCTACAAAATGGACACTATAGAACTGGTACTGGTACATGGTGGATCACATTCATTTTGAAATCATGGAAATAAGATTAAACAACTTTGATGAAAATAAATATTTGAACCCCCCGCAATTGGTGGTGATGGTTATTGTCAATCGGGTGATGGGCACACGCACTGTGCACTGTTTTATGTTTGTTTTATGTAACCATATCTATAAAATCAATTAAAATATATTTTTTAAAAAGATACATAATCTCGGTACAAACTGGTGGAAAGCTAGTACTAAAGGTTCCTTCTCTTTCCACCCCACTTACTCTTTGAAGTAAGTTTTCAGAATATCAATTTTTTAGGAGGAAGCCTTTCCCATCATTAGTTCTTTCATGTCTCCTTTCCTCTCCCTTTATAATCTCCTTCACTTTGAACCCGCACTGTTTCCATTCTGCCAAAAACTGCTCCAGATGTGAATACACATGAGCAGCATCTGGTAGCATCACTCAATTCTCCAAAACCAACTGGCAGTTTTTTTTAAAAAAAAAAATGTGTGCCATCCTACATTTAATTATTTCAGGGTGCACATTGGTATGAATTTTAAAAATCCTGATGAAGAAAATAATGCTGAATAATAAAAAACATACACACACACATACACACACACACTTCATCCAATATAGCATTGGAAGAAGCCCACTTTTTGCTGAAGCCCTGAACAGCAGGAGCAAAAGAGTTCCAATTGGCAACTCTTCTGTTTTTCCTAAAATGTGACTGGGGAACCATGGTTCATTAGCTGAAGTAGACAAACATTAAAAAAACAAATAAACACCACAACACCCATCTACCCAAGAATAGCAGGGGGAAACAAAAGGTTCTGCTAGAAATAAGCTCTCCTGCTCCAAATGTAGGTAATTTTTAATTGCTGCTCTAAGTTGGCATAGTCTGTTGGACCACTTCCTTTCTCTCTGAAAGGAAAGCCAAATATTGTCTCTGGAGAACTTTTCTCTTTGTTATAGCTAACTTTTGCAAAAAGTCACGCATCTGTTATTCTTAAACATATATCCACATAAAGCCACTTGAGACAACCTAACCTTGAAATGATCCATATTGTTTTTATATTGCAGTTTATATGTCTGTGTGCAAGGCTAAATAAAAAAAATATATGCTTCTGATAAAGATCAGGGTGGATCTATATGTTTATCAATTGTTTTTCAATTGCAAACATACTTTTCAAGGCTGGTCTCCTAGGCAACCTCTTCTCTGCTCTCTTAGGATGTGACATTTACAGCTGTGTTGTTCTCCCATCACAACACCTGAAGCCGGGGATGGAGCAAGAGGCAGAGGAAAATTTCTTCCCGGGAGGTAAAGCAACTAAAGAGTTTTATGTTGTCTGTTGCTGCTGTAAACTTTTTAAAAAGCCAGTTAGAAGTTTCAGCAGGCCATTAAGTTAGCCCTGATTTCATCTAGTGGGGATTTTGTGTAGGAAGTAGAATATTCACAAGTGCAGCACCTTTGCAAGCATGCTTGATTTTTACTGAAAATTGTTAAGAGGAATTTTCTCACCCACAATTATCTGAATTTAAGTTTTGGCACGGTAGACCAGGGCTGTCAAACTTGCAGCCCATGGACCAAATGCGTTTAGACAAGGGGGGGAAAGTCCCAATACATCATGTGATGCTGCCATGACATGTGTTTGACACCCCTGTGCTAGACCAAAGTTGACTAAAGTGAAGTCAACTTTGGCAGTAGAAGAGCAACTAGGATGATTAAAGCCCTGGAGACTAAAACATATGATGAATGTTAGCAGGATTTGGTGGTTTTGTCTAGTGTAGGGAAAAGAAGGATAAGAGGGGACATGATAGCAACATTCCAGTATATGAGAAGCTGCCACAAAGTGGAGGGGCTCAATTTATTTTCTAAAGCACCAGAAGGCAGGACTAGAAACAATGGATGGAAACTAATCAAGAAGAGAAGCAACCTGGAATTAAGGAGAAACTTCCTAGGCAGTGAGGACAATTAACCAGTGAACAGCTTACCTCCAGAAGTTGTGGGTGCTTCATCAATGGAGATTTTTAAGACGAGATTGGCCATTCATGTATCTGAAATGGTATAGGGTCTCCTGCTTGAGCAGGGAGCTGGACTAGAAGACTTCTTAGATTCCTTCCAGCTCTATCTTGATTGGATAGAGATATGCAGTGCCAGGATGGTCTAAAATTTACCCATATCACTCTTTTGTTGGTACCTCTCCATTCATGGATGTAACCATTCTTGGGGTGTGTGTGTGTGTGAACAGTACAGTAGTATCTCTAGGTACGAGCTGCTCCACATGCAAGTATTCCAAGTTATGAGTTGAGATGCGAGCAAAATTTCTGTTCGACACCTGAGCTCAAATTCGGGATACGAGCCGAGCTTCCACTAGGTGGCACAAGAATTCCATACTTCCCGTTATCTTGGCGTGAAAAACAAAGTCTAAAGGCATTCGTTCGAGATGCGAGTTGATCGACATACGAGCTCGGGTCTGGAACGAATTAGACTCGTATGTCGAGGTACTACTGTACTGAAATGTTTTGTCACTGAGAGTTTTTAAATTTACCTCCCCTTGAAGCCTGCAGGCTTAGTTTTTCCTGGTACAAGATTAATCCCATTCAAGTATTAATTAAATCTCTTCCTTCTTTGCTTTTCCGTCTAGACATCTGACATCCAGCTGAAGAAATGAACCAATGAAGGAAGGCAGGATTCCTCTTGAGTTCACATCTTCTAAGTAATAAACTCAGAAGGAGAAGAGTTTAGAGCTAAATTGTCCTTGTTTCCTGTTGTAATTGCAATTATTGTTGTCAGTCCCCTATCTGTTTTGATATAAGAAGAACCCACCTATTAAAGAAAATATGGATTTCTAACATAATGTTCAATTTGACTTACAGATATATCAAATTTGCATAAGAAATTTCCATTAATTAAAGATGCTCTTTCAAATTACTCTCTTAACTTCTCTCTTCTAAATACCTCTTTTCTCTCATTAAAAAAGAAAAGCCTGTGCAATTGTTTGATCCCCTTGGAAATAATAAACATGAAACCTAATTGCAAATATTTTCACTACAAAATAGGACATATTCTATGCTGTTTTAATATTATCAGAATAATATATTTTCACTCCCAATTCTTTGTTTTATTTCTATATAATATAGAGGTGATTTCAATCAGAATTATACATTCATTTTGAATTACATACCTGTAGATTATGAAACTGCACTTAAAATACGTTCACCTTCTTTCTTTCAGCTTATAATGTTTTATACATTTTTGCCCCCAGTTCCTTGCTAACCACCTATTAATTTTGAAATTAAATTGTTCACTGGGCTCTCGTTCCCCTCACGAATTAGGCACCTGAGGTGGGTCTAGCTGGTATTTTATTCAATGTTTAAGATCATGCTGTTATAATGATTACATATTTAATCACTGTGGCTTTCTTTCTTGATGTGCAGAGATTATTATAACTTTCATCTTATAGAATTAAATTTTACTTCAACAGGCTCTCTCATTTCCTGGCCATATTTTATGTGGAGAAAAAGAGGAAATGGCTTTCATCACACAAAATGCTTCAAAGACTGGGAAATGTCATACATTTTAAACAGTTGCCACTGAACTTTTACAGTCCGACATTTTGAGAAAATTGAGACTGATGAGACCACTGAACTCATTTTGGGGAGGCGGTGTGTGTGTGGTGAAAGTATGATATTGGAAGGATTAACAACACGGGAAAGAAAAGTGTGAATTCTCCTTAGCAGTTGATGACTACCGAGGTTTGTTGAACTGAGACAGCCTGGTTGCCATACAAATTATTCTGCGTCATTCACTAGAGGAAAAAGATGTTGTATGAACATCTGTTCACTTATTCTGAATTGTGTAGTTTGGGGTGGTGTGGCTGGGGGAGGATTTATCATGCTGTTAACTACAGTGTGTGTGTGAGGCGGGGGGGGGGACATTGGTCAACTTTTGGCAAAAAATAAGGAAGCAAAATAGTTTGCTTAATTTCTGGGGGAAAAAATTAATTAAAAAATCATCTCTCCACAGCTCACCTGGTTCTTCTTCTAGAGAGAACATATTTTCTCTTAGACTGGCCACCCACCTTTCCATCATTTCATCGATTAGCATACCTTAGAGGAAGCTTACACGTAAATCCCACCTGCAGTTTATGACAGCTGGCTTGGATTTAAAGCCTGAGTCTGTGTTTGTCACAGAGAGTAATTGAAAGCTTCAGATTCACAGCTGAGATTTCAGCTTTGCAGCTGGAGTGCTGTGATGGATTCAGTAGTATTTATAAAATAATGTAGAACTTACAATGCTTTCTTCTTTTCTTGCTGCTAAATTTCTAACAATCTGCTGTAGTTTTCAGAGCGAGTATAGTTTTATCTCTTTACATGCCTAGATAAAGGTTCTAGATGTGGTCAACATAATCCCATTATGGGTAATATAGATAACCTTACATATAAGATTATGGAGAGGGGGAGAATGGGTGCATCTGAGATTTTGGACAGTCTCTTTTCCCCTCCCACAATGAATTGACTTTGCACTACTTCCATTATCTCAGTCCTCTAAGTTCAGTGGGACTAATTAAAAATGGCCTAGAAAGATTGTTGAATCTAGTTGGATTTCAAAAAGTCAGAAAGGTGTGGTAATAGGTCCATCAGTTTATTTATTTTATTTATTTATTTTATTTATTCAATTTTTATGCCGCCCTTCTCCTTAGACTCAGGGCGCTTTACAACATGTTACCAAAATCATCTTTTAACAGAGCCAGCATATTGCCCCCACAATCCGGGTCCTCATTTTACCCACCTCAGAAGGATGGAAGGCTGAGTCAACCTTGAGCTGGTGATGAGATTTGAACTGCTGACCTTCAGATCTACACTCAGCTTCAGTGGCCTGCAGTGCAGCACTCTACCTGCTGCGCCACCCCGGCTCTCACAGTTATTCTATGTTTGGGCATAGAGCTTGTTAGAGTCAATGCCACCCTCTTTGACCTGTATTAAAGGTTGGCCTGTAGTGTACAAGTGAATTGCTGGAGCTGATATGTCCAAGCACAGGTTGAAGAATACCCAACTCAAATCTGATAAGGCACAGTATAAAGATTATTAAAAGAAAAAAAAAACATTTAATTTGTAAACTCATGTCCTGGTTTTTTGATTTGGGTTGTAAAGGGGCCTAATATGCATTCCTACTTTTTCTCCAAGAATTATATTACAGAATATTATAATAATCAATATAACTTTGTTGCAAAGTTTCATTTTTTAAAGGTGTCAACTGATATTTGAGATGGACTGAATTTACCATTTAATGTTGCAGAAAATGTGAAACCGCCAGGTAATTTTCCTGAGTCATTTTCATTTGTGATAACTAAGGATGTGGACAATTATTTGTAGTGATAAATTTCACCACTTGTCCCATCCATTCTTTCTGAATTTGCCTTTTAACTTCTAATTGGAAGAGTATTAGAGATGTCTTCGGTAAATACCTCTTTAAGGGAAAACAATTAGAGTCTCTAATCTGGAAAATTCAAGTAGAGTACTAAGAAACTATGTTATGCTTTGCTTAAAACATTTTATCAGTTCATTTGCAGGTAAAATAAAATTGATGGTCTTTACTTTTATAGATCTACATGAATTAGATCCATTCTTCCAACTTTAAGATGTGTAGACTTCAACTCCCAGAATTCCCTAGCCAGCATTTTTAAGTTGAAGCCCACAATGTCTAACATAGTAAGGTTGGGAAACACTCGTTTAAGATAGAGGCTGTTTGACCTCTTTCTTTATGAAGTTCCATGCTATTAAGATCATTTGAGAATCACCATCATTCACTTATTTATCTATTTGTTTATTAGATTTGTATGCCATCCCTCTCCGAAGACCCAATTAGTTCGCCTACATTTTATTTTAATGTTGCTCTTACCAGTTTATTTGCTGAAAATTTTGATAACTGGTGATATACGAAGTCAAATAAGCCCATAAGAATAATGCTGACAGTCAGATAAGAGATTGTATATCAACTTAACTCTGTGTCACAATAAGAGAACAAAGAGTGAAATATCTGTGCCTCTTCCTACTTGGAAGGAAAATTAGCTGCTCATAGGAAATTTTAAAAAGACTTAATGTGTATAATAACTGTCCAAAAAGAAAAGAACAGAAAAAGTTCTATAACGCACAAAAGTAAAATCCCTTTGCGGAGAAAGGCCAGTCAGGCTCTCTTGAAACAAACATGAAGAATGGCCTCAAGGATATAGAGATCTTATTTTGCTTGTATGTAGATGGTACATGTGGTACATTGCTCAACAGTAGTAACTTTGAGAGGGATCTTGGAATCATAGTGGACAACCAACTAAATATGAGCCAGCAGTGTGCAGCAGCTGCCAAAAAAGCCAACACAGTTCTAGCCTGCATTAACAGAGGGATAGAATCAAGATGCATGAAGTGTCAATACCACTATATAATGCCTTGGTAAGGCTACACTTGGAATACTGCATTCAGTTTTGGTCGCCATGATGGAAAAGGAATGTTGAGACTCTAGAAAGAGTACAGAGAAGAGCAACAAAGATGAAAGGAGACTGGAGGCTGAAAGAATACGAAGAACAGTTGCAGGAACTGGGTATGTCTAGTTTAATGAAAAGAAGACCCAGGGGAGACATGATAGCAGTGTTTCAATATCTCAGGGGTTGCTACAAAGAAGATTGAGTCAATCTATTCTCCAAAGCACCTGAGAGTAGAAGAAGAAGCAATGGGTGTAAACTAACCAAGGAGAGAAGTAACTTAGAACTAAGTAAAAATTTCCTGACAGTTACAACAATTAACCAGTGGAACAGCTTGCCTCCAGAAGCTGTGAATCTTCCAACTCTAGAAGTTTTTAAGAAGATATTGGATAACCATTTGTCTGAAATAGTGTAGGGAGTTGGACTAGAAGACTTCCAAGGTCCCTTCCAACTCTGTTGTTGTTGTTGTTATTCTATTTACTGTAGAAAGAAGCAATGTGCAGGTAAATATCCATAAAGGGAGTTTAAATAGCATCAGCCGCTGTCAAATAATGGTGGACAATTCAGTTTGATGTACTGGTTAAGCCATTAGCTAGAAGTTGGAGTTCCAGTCAAAGTTACTGGGTGACTTTGAACCAGCCCTTTTATCTCAGCTCTAGAAAGCACATCTGAAAATCTTGCCAAGAAAATCCAAGCAATCAACCCTGACTTGAAATGGGGAACCCCCCACAGAAAGTGAAAACATGTTAAATTTTGTGGCAGACCAAAACCAAGAGCCCTAGTTTGATGCTCTGTGCTTGTGTTATATATTTGGAGATTTGTCTTATTGTTGTTTCTTCTTAATAACATTGCCTTTTGATAACTGAGATGGGGAAAAATTCAAGATCATAATACAGTGATCCCCCGATTATTGCGAGGGTTCCGTTCCAAGACCCCTCGCGATAATCGATTTTTCGGGATGTAGTGGTGCGGAAGTAAAAACACCATCTGTGCATGCGCGCCCCTTTTTCCATGGCCGTGCATGCGCAGATGGTGTTTTTACTTCCGCACCTGGGAAGACCCAGCAGCTGAGGAGCCGCCTGCCTGCCCGCTTGTCCACCGCTTTTCCGCTTGTCCGCCGCTTTTCCGCTTGTCTGCCTGCCGCTTTTCCGCCCGCCGCTTGTCCGCCGCTTTTCCGCTTGTCCGGCCGCCGCTTTTCTTGTCCGCCCACCGCTTGTCCGCCGCTTGTCCGGCCGCCGCTTGTCCGCCGCTCTGGGAGTTGAAGACCCAGGGAAGGTTCCTTCGGCCGCCCACCAGCTGATCTGCTCGGCAGCGCAGTAGCAGCGAGGAGCCAAAGATGGGGTTTCCCCGTTGCCCACGCAAAGGGGAAACCCCATCTTCGGCTCCTCGCTGCTACTGCGCTGCTGAGCAGATCAGCTGGTGGGCGGCCGAAGGAACCTTCCCTGGGTGCCGCCCGCCGCTCGAGAGCAAGAGGGGGAGAGATAGAGAAAGAGAGAGAAGGAAAGAAAGAGATGGGAAAGGGAGGAAGAGAGTGTGAGAGAGGAAGAAGCAAGATAGAGAAAGAGAGAGAGAAAGAAAGATGAGAAAGGAAGGGAGTGACGTCATCGGGTGGAAAAATCGCGATATAGCGTTTCGCAAAGATCGAGATCGCGAAACTCGGGGGATCACTGTAAATGTCTTTGGTCCTTTCTTCACAATTCCCTTCTTCCTCCTCCTCCTCCAAAAAAACAAAAACAAAAAACCATTGCTGGGAATCTTTTATCTGGACATGGTATCATTCACAATTTATAACGAAAACATTTCAATATTCATTATGTTCATTGCAATGTGAAGGAGAAACACAAAAAAATGAACTAAGTATAGGTCAGACATGGGGCAGGAAGAGAAGAACTAAAACTTCAACACTTAGAGCAGTACCAACCATTGTGGTTAACTGTTACATAAGTTCTATTGAAACCAATATTATAACTGATGGGCTTTGGGTTGTGTTCTTTGCTTTCAGTAGAACTTTTTATTTCACTTTGTCCCCATATTTCTTTTGGTGAAAAAAGAAATATGTCTCATGATTTGCCACAAATTTGTGGAGGGGTGGGAGAGATAGAAGGAGAAGAGTATTATATAATTGAATTAATGTTCAAATGAAGCTATTCATTACCTTTAGCTCTAAATAGTGGTGAGACCGTATTCCAGGACTGAGTATAGAAGGAAAACTTTTAGAATTTCCATTTCATTTCTTGCTTCATTAATTCCATTAACTTACAAATTGATGAATTCATAGAATTAAAAAGTCATTTGCTTTTTATATTTTGCGAAATCACTTTCACCAAGTCTCCAAACCTTTTAATCTGTACTCTTAAATTCCAGCTATAATTGTTTTCATCAGAGACATAATTGAACTCGTATGAATAGCATATCAATAGGGTTTGGCTTTCAGGAGCTTATTTGTCAACAGCGAAGGCAATCATTTCTCAAATGTTTTGTACATCATTTGAGTAAAAAGATTAGTGATTCTGCTATAGTTTGAATAACCTGCTGTAAGAGAAACGTAAGAAAGAAGAATGTATGATAATAATATCTAATGTTCCTGATGTTCTTCTCCCATACCGTTACAAAGAGAGTTGGCTTATTTTATTCTTGATCATATCTCAGAAGGTGGTGGAATTCAAGGTCACGTTTCCTTCAGCAGGCCAAATAATAACATAATCATTCATCCCAAGAAAGCCACAATTCCTGAATACCTCTGATGGGTCTCCATTTTAAGAAGTCAGATGAGTGTTGAAATGAATAGGAAAATAATCAGCAATCCTTGACAAGGTCGAGGTTTCTGTCCCTTGACAATGCACATAGGAGAGTAAATATATAAATATTCTTCAAATGCCAATGTTTTTGTCAGAAAGTCTGAGTCTGACATTTAAATTCATTTTCAGGTGGGAATGAAGCACCCATTTGTGTCCTTTTCAGAATTGTCCCAACAGAGATGTGCAACAAAATACAGGAAAAGACAAGCTACATTTTGATTACTTCTAACCGTATAAGGTGGAATAGAATAGAATAAAAACTTTGTCACTTTAAATATACACTAATCAGTATACATTACAATGAAATTTATTTGTTTGTTTGTTTGTTTGTTTGTTTATTTATTTATTTATTTGTTTGTTTGTTTGTTTGTTTATTTATTATTTCTATTTCTAGACCGCCCTTCTCCGAAGACTCGGGGCAGCCTAGAAATTCCATTGCACACAGCTCTCAAAAGATAACTATTATGCATATACACCCTCCCACAGACATATGACAAGAAAAAAAAACTCATGGTCTAACTTGAATGTATATATATACATGGTGAAAAAACCCGCTGAGAGTACTGTGAATTGACAAGCTGGATGGCTTAAGGAACAAAGCTGTTACAGAATCTATATGGACCGTCTCTATGACAAACTGCTTCCACCAAACCAAACAGTGATACAGTTTGTTAAAATGCTCTCAATTTTGCATCTTTAAAGAGTGGCCAGCACAGAAGGAGAAAGGTACTCTCCTTACCCGATGCAAGAAATGCAAACACTAGTTTGCACACTTCACTGAAGATGTCCCAAAAGTGCTTTCTCCCCACCCCCCACCCCGGCAAGGGACAACTGGTCTTTCTGGTTTTTCTTTGCATATGTTTTACTTCTCATCCAAGAAGCTTTGAGAACTGAAACATCTTCAAAGAAAAACCAAAAAGTCCAGGTACCCCTTGGGGAGGGGGGGCAGCTCTGGGGCAAACTTGACTTGGATGACTGAGAATTTCCATAGATATTTCACTAAAGATAATATATTAAGAGACCAAGTCAATTTTTTTTAATCATATGCACCCCCAGATATCTCATGTTATTGACCACCTCCACAGCTTGCAGCTTTATTTTTATTTATTTATTTTATTTGTCAAACGTGTATAGGATAGTAGTTTGTATAAACATAACATAAGTAAAAAGTGATGATAAAAGAGGACAATAGGACAGTAGGACAGGGACGATAGGCACAATGGTGCGCTTATGCACACCCCTTACAGAAGACCTCTTAGAAACAGGGAGAGGTCGATTGTAGACAGTCTAAGGTTAAAGTTTTTTGGGAAGTAACTACAGAATCAAGTAGTGCATTCCAGGCATTGATCATTCTATTGCTGAAGTCATATTTTCTGCAATCGGGTTTAGAACAGTTTACATTTAGTTTGAATCTATGATGTGCTCATGTATTGCTGCGGTTGAAGGCAAAGTAGTCAGCTCTTTCTAAACCAGTTTTTCCCCCAAGGGACAACAATGATTTCCTTTGTTTTATTAACAATCAAAACTAGGTTATTTTTCATTGCACTGGTCCACCAAAGCCTTCATCTCAGGGGTGAAATGCTACCAGTTCAGCCCAGTTTGGGCTTACCAGTAGCAGCGGCTACCAGTGGTTTGGAAAATCAGTAGTGGCAACCACGTGAGGCTCCTCCCACCAACCTGGACATCACCCTTTTCTTTTTCAACCCTATGTGCAAAGCCTTCTGCACATGCACAGAGTGTTAAAAAGTGTGTATGATGGTAGTGCATGCTTTCAAACCTATAGGGAAGGTAAGTAGATTTCACAGCTGCTTCATCTCCACCCTATAAGAGTCTTCGTTGTCATCCCAGATAAGACCCAATATGTCACCATATCTTTTTGTGCCATTCAGAAACTATAGGAAATGTACATCTCCATGGCCATGAAAACATGCTCTCAGAAAATATGGGTTCACCAAACAACTGCACATTTTCCTGTATGGTTGGCAATGCTTTCTGTCATGGGATGGAATGGGAATGATCGGAAGCAGTCAGTGTATAGTAGAAACTAAGAAATATTGTGCCTATTTTTTTTTTCACCAAGTGTTACAAGAAGTGCCATCAGGAGAAAGTGGAAATTGTTCTGTATTGCTGTACTCCAAGGGTGTTTTTTCCCCTTAGGAGTTCTCTCGCTGGCACTTTTTTTATGATTCTGTCTTTTATATTCCCCAGACTGCTTTAGCTATAATAGAAGAAAAGATCCTGAAAAAAGTGTAGGCATAGTCATGAAAGGATGGAAGCCCTCTGCTTCATTTCCTCCCATTTGTTCCACCCGTTTTATGAACTTTTTCTCTGTTTGTGTTCATGCATTCCTACAGTTTAATTTTTTTTGCTGCCATTTCACTTCTTGATACTATAAACTCTACTTCCGTGAAATATTCATCCATTGCATTTACCCGGATGTTGAAATTATTATGATAGTCATTTTGATTATGATGGCCAAAGGCAGGGCAAAATTTTTTTGAAGTTGATGATTGATCATAGGCAAACCTCTTCAGTTTGTAATCGTAAGTGTTAGATCCTTGCAGGAATGAAGGACTGCAATCTTGTAATAAGTAACGGTTCTTTATTAACAGAAGTAACGGTTACAGAACTGGAAACGAGACAAACATGGCCGTGCCTGGCGGCGGTGCGGAGGCAGTGTGGGCGGTGGAGGGAAATCCAGCGGCCCCAGCAACAGGGAGAATTTAGCGGGTTTTTCCCTTGGAGCCGTGAGTCAGTGGCTCAGCGTGCTGGTGGGTAAAAATGGCTGAGGGGTACCCGAAGCAGCGGCGGTGGCTGAGGGAAGTCCCTGGTTACCTTCTCTCTGGTGCACGTTTCCTCATCGCCAGATGTTAGATCCTTGCAGGAATGAAGGACTGCAATCTTGTAATAAGTAATGGTTCTTTATTAACAGAAGTAATGGTTACAGAACTGGAAACGAGACAAACATGGCCGTGCCTGGCAGCTATATATATGCCGGGCTGCCAGGCTGAGCCAACCAATCACCTTGCAGTATTTTCCCGCCCAAGGAATGTGGGGCGGGTACAAGGCCTAACTGTCCTCTGGACACAACAGTAAGGCTGTAAGAATGTACTAGGAAACAAAATCAATCAGAAGCAAGAGGACAAAACAGACTCCTAACTTTGCTCCTTTCCTTCAATTCTCTGCTTTCTCTTGCTTCCTGTGACTTGGAATAGTAATAGCACTTACACTTACATACTGTTTCACAGTGCTTCACAACCCTCTCTCAGCGGTTTACAGAGAGTAAGCATATTGCTCCCAACAATCTGGGTGCTCATTTTATCGGCCTTGGAAGGATGGAAGGCTGAGTCAACCTTGAGCTTACTGAGATTCAGTCCGCCAAACTGCTGGCAGTCGGTGATCAGCAGAAGTAGTTTGCAGTACTTCACTCTAACCACTGCACCACCGAAGCTCTAGAAGAAGGAAGAAGAGGAGCAGGGATTGCAGTTAGGCAATGGACTAATAGCTGATTATTCTTATTTCTGTACTTTCTAGGTAGAAAACACGCAGTATCATTAGCAAGCTATTTCAACTGTTGCAAAGTGCTGTATCTCATTTCTTTAATATTGGAAAAAAGGACAAGCAAATAGGAAGTAGCGATCTGATAATTTGCTATGATGATTCTTTGAAGTAGATGTGATGGAGGCCTGCAGCAAATTTTGACTTGACATAAAGGGATGCCAACATTAGATTTTGATTCTGCCGTGTGATTTGAGAATAGACAGCAGCCAGCCAGCTATACAGATATTTATGTTCGACGTATTTCAAAACAACTATAAATATGGCAAAATAACAGCCAAAATGAGGGGAGGGGAGGTAAAACATGCTGAATTCATCACTCATATTGTAATCAATTAGCCACTCAGCACAATGAGATATTCTTGAACAGGAATCTTGTAATGAGTATAAAATATGTCTGCCATAGCTACAGTGTAATTTCATTAGCATAGCAATGAATCATATAAAAATTACAAGTTAGAATTCTCAACTTCTCTTAAGGAAGTTTCTTCCAAACCTTCACAAAAATACATATTGCCAATGGCAAACCTCTGGCTCATCTACAAGGGGAAAAGTCCAGGCAAAAGCTGGATCTCAATTATTATGAATAAGGACAAAGATTGAAAGATTCGGTATTACCCACAATGGAGTAATAGTTGGTAAAGAGGATGGAACTTGTTGAGATGACTAGAAAAAAAGACAATGTCCCCACATTTATTGATGAGTGGAAATGGCTGATGGACTTTTTCCATGCAATAGACAAAATGAACTTATCATTGGTGGGTTCTTGTAGGTTTGGACATGGAA
Organism: Erythrolamprus reginae; assembly: GCF_031021105.1. Taxonomy (NCBI): domain Eukaryota; kingdom Metazoa; phylum Chordata; class Lepidosauria; order Squamata; family Dipsadidae; genus Erythrolamprus; species Erythrolamprus reginae. Next base: position 169,568,565 of record NC_091950.1, on the reverse strand, counting down.
TCGATAGTAAGTTGGTGGCCTGAGTCGCTAGTACCGGCAGTAAGCCAGGCCTACCAGGCCTCCAAACTGTCTCTTTCAGTGGGGCCATAAGGGCTGCCATCTTGTTTTTTGCTTCTGTGCATGAGCAGAAGCTGGGTTTTTTGCTTCTGTGCATGGGCAGAAGCTGTGTTTTTAGCACTGCTCATGCTAATGGTGCATCAGGAAGCAAACCAACAATGAAGAAAATTAGAACCTTCCCCTGGAACTTTTATTGTATGGTTTTGATGATTAGACAGGATAGATTAGGAAGAAGAGACCTAGGTTGCAAACATAAAGAGATAAATTCCTGTTCCTACTCCTCCCCCTCCTTGTCCCCCTCCCTGTCCTCCCTCCTTCTTCTCTTCCTCCTCCTCCTCTTCCTCCTCCTCTTCCTCCTCCTCCTAGTCTATTCCTGCAGGTGTAAGGCCCACTTTTCAGATCATTGAATTCACTTTGCACAATCAACTGTGTCTCCAGGATGCAGGCCTACGGCTTCCAAATCTTTGTTGAGGTTATCAAATGAGAGGTCGCTGGCCACTAACTTCTAGTTAGTAAGCAGTCTTGGCCACAGAGGAAGGTGCTGCTCTCTGGACATGTCCATACCAGCTGCGTTGGCCTTTTCTCATCTTTTCTATAATAGGAGCAGGAAGTAAATTTATAATTGTACTTAAATGTGTTCTGTTCTGTAGCTAAACCAAATAGTTATCATGTTTCAAGTATCAAGGTCTTCTAAGCCTTGTAACATCAGTGAATTCAGAAAGAACTTTATCAAATATTTATAAAACTTTTAGAAAGCCTTGGGAAACCCTAGCATTCTGTATTCTACACTTTCCTAGAGTGAAGGCAAATATAGGTGAATTTTCACAATATAACGTAAGCAGCTTACCTATATTTATATAACTATGCCAATGTATGTACATGTAGTTCCAGACTTACAACAGTTCATTTAGTGACCAATCAAAGCAGGGATGAGTTCCTCCCGGCTCGGACTGGATCTTCCAGACTAGTAGTGACCTGCTAGTGATATCATGGATCTGATTCTATCAGTGCCGGTCTGTGGGCACCACCATCTTTTATTGAATTTTTAAATGAATTTTTCCCTATTTGGATGGCTTCTTCTCCTTTGCTGCTTGAAAAAGAGCCCTCCTGCCCACTCCCAGGTTAATACAGTAATACCTCGTCTTACGAACCTAATTGGTTCCCAGGGGAGGTTCGTAAGGCGAAATGTTCATAAGACGAAACATTGTTTCCCATAGGAAACAATGTAAAATGAATTAATGCATGCAATGAAAAACCCCCCGCAAAAAAACCACTGCCACCCGGCTGTCACCTTTTGAAACAGCCCGGCGCTTCTCAGCGTTCTCCCAAAGCCAAGCCCGGAAGTTTGGCAAAAGTTTGGGTTTGGGTGGCTGCCAAGAAGCCCCGTCGCCCGACTGTCACCTTTTGAAACAGCCAGGGGGCTTCTTGGCGGTGTGAAGTTTGGGTTTGGCGTTCGGGTTCAGGAGGATGCTGAGAAGCCCCCCGGCTGTTTCAAAAAGCAACAGCCGGGCGGCGGGGCTTCTCGGTGGCCTCCTGAACCTGAACTTTTGACGAACTTCTGGGTCCGGCATTCGGGAGGCCGCCAAGAAGCCCCGCTGCCCGGCTGTCATCTTTTGAAACAGCCGGGGGGCTTCTCGGCGGCCTCCCGAATGCCGAACCCGGAAGTTCGGGTTTGGCGTTCGGGTTCAGGAGGATGCCGAGAAGTCCCCCGGCTGTTTCAAAAAGCAACAGCCGGGCGGCGGGGCTTCTCGGCGGCAGTGGCGGCGGGTTCATAAGAAGGAAAAAGTTTGTAAGAAGAGGCAAAAAATTTCCGAACCCTGGGTTCGTATCTCAGGTTTTTCGTATGGCGAGGGGTTCGTATCATGAGGTACCACTGTACTGACCTTTATTTCTTTGCCCCAAGCACAGCTAATCAGATTCCAGCTACTGAGCATGGTGTGGAACTGAAATTGCATGAAATTGCATGTGTGTGAGAGGAGCATGCACACATGCACAAAGCATCCTGATACAAACCATTGCCGAAGGTAAGTGGAACCCACCCTTGGTTCAAAGTTACAACAGTACTGAAAAATGTGACTTATGACAGTTTTTCAGTTATGACTTTTGCCACATCCCCATGATCATGTGATTAAAATTCAGATGCTTGGCAACTAGCTCATATTTATGAAGGTTGCACTGTCCCAAGGTCACTTTTTGCGAAGTCAATGGGGAAGCCAGATTGGTCGAACAATTGGGTTACTAACTTATCTACTGCAGCGAGGTATTTAGTGTTGCGGTTTGTGTAATGATTAAAGTCTGTTAGGACCTTAACCTCATGGAGATTGATGGATAAAAGTCTTAGTCATTTGTTCAAAACAAGATATATTTATTTTAAAAACAAAAATAAACAAATAAAAGATTGTCTCGAGGGACAACATAAAAATATATGTCATGGAGGATTAGAAGAGAAGAGAGTAGAGGAGTGAAGAAGAAGGAAGTGAGTTGGTAGGATATTACATCATAAGAGGAGGATCTAATAAGACACACATAGTTAACTCATTACTAAATGTCTCTGAGGGGCTGTCAATATACAGCATGACATTTAGCAACAGTGGCAGGAAAGATAGTAAAATGGGACAGAGCTCACTTAACAAATGTCTCACTTAACAACAGAGATTTTGAGCTCAACTGTGGTCGTAAGTTGAGGATTACCTTTACTTAGAGCAATATAAGCAGCCAGAGAAGCACTCTGTACAAGTCTTCAAGTCTCTTAAAATGATTATCATGTATACTCCATCTTAGTAAGAGCTAAAAGAAACATTTTTCCTATCATGCCTTTCTCAGTGTAGTAAAGTGTGAAGCTACAAGGCCCATCAGATTTTATAGAAAACAATAAATCTTCTACCTCGTGAGTAAAGAGCATAATCTACCACTCAATATGTAAACAGTGTTCTGGCACTCAGTTCATTGATTGTCCTTTGCGCAGATCAAAATTATTGCTTACCAGATGCACGTTCAAGGGTTTTACACCAGCAAAACTATGCAAAAAGCTATGTAAAAATGAAGCCACATCTTTCTTGCCGTTTAAAAAAAGAACCGATAATGTGCTGCAGTTTAAGAATGGGCCTTTCTTCACTCTCTATAAATTATGTGACTTTAACTAATGCGCTGCAATATCCAGGCACACCAGGAAACTAAAGAATGAATTGTTAGCATTAAGTGAAATGGCTTGTTTTCTTGGCGGAGATGCAAATGCTTAAGTTCATATTTCTAGTGTTACGTCTAGAAATTTTTCTTTTAAGGAAAGTTGCCAGAAATCTAAGTGCTCAATTTACTTCCTTTAAAAACCTACTAATATTATTAAGAGCTTTTATGTTTATTCCATAAAAACAATAATGTGACATAATTGTTGCTCTCTTTTTTTTTTTTTTTTTTTGGCAAATATATTGCTTTTCAAACTTTGCAAAGAATGCCCTCATAAGACAGAGCAACAAGCAATCAGGGGCTTTCAACCTCATTTTCCTTGGCAATGCTATACTATAATTTTGTACATGCTAATTCAGAGCAACATATACTCATTGTTTTTGTACATATCTCCCTCCTTCTCCTTCTCTCTGTTCTGCCTGACTAGCTCGGCAATGCTTAGTAGTCCAGTGAAAAGAAATCAAACACACAGGTGCTCTGCTAGTCAGCAAACTCGTATTAGATAAACAAAAATAGCTTACTCAAAAAACAGTTCTTAATGTCCGAAAACAATGCAAGGCTTACTTCAGCCGCATACAAAAAACACAGGGAAAAAACAAACAAAGACAACCTGGAATGAGCAAAGACGTTTCAGGAGTCCTTTTGAATCTTTGAAGCAAACAGCAAGTCCCAGAGTTTTCACCTCCCACTTGTCTGACAAAGCTGGGTTGAAAACTCCAATGGCACAGAAACTTCAAAGCAGGAACCACAAAACAACACAGATAAACAGCCACAGTTTGCCTTGGCCCTTGTTCCCTTTTTATCTCCTTTAGCCCTCATTAAGGGAACCACACCCAACCCAGGTGCTCCTATCATGATTTGTAATATTCCTTAAAGCGATCCCTTCTTTGCATAACTCTTCAGCTACGTAAATCAATGTATTTATCTGCAGACAAACTGAGCGAGGACAGACTGTCTGAGGGACTGCAGGCCAAATCCCCTGGGCTGTCTGCTGAATCCTCCTGGCTGTCTGCCACATCTTCCTGGCTGTCTGCCACATCTTCCTGGCTGTCAGCCAGGCTTTCACATTCACTTTGTGCCGCGTCTCTCCCATCTGTGGGAGCAACGGCTGGCCCAGGCCCAAACACAACACTCTCCCCCCACCCACCAGTAATAGAATATTCTGGAAAGATCTAGTGAACTTATTCAGGAACATGCCAATGTTCTGAGGTGACCGGTCAGGTTTCTGAAAGTCAATCTATTACAGTAAAAAAAAAAAAAGGAGTGAACCATGGTATTTTAGACATGATCTGGCTGGGGAACAGAAGTGGATCCTCTCTGGAATCATTTCAAATTTTGAAAGAATTATGTTTGAAAAATGTCCATACCATCTTCTGTTTCGGCATAGATTAACAGAATCTCTCAGAATCCCCCAAAATGTTTTCTTTCTAAAGTTTTAATGCTTTGCACATACTAATACCCATCCCACTCATTTACAAAAATGAACAGGACTGGCAGTTAAAATTTATCTGCTAATAAATTATTCATCATAGCTGAAACCAGCAAGCTATTTTGTAGGAAGAGTCAGGTCATGCAACATACCCTGGTCTGACTTCAATTGCAGGACAGGACCAAGGCAGAGGGTAAAATGCTTATCCCTGGGAATATCATACCTGAACCAGTTGGAAATAGGTTTATTGTACTCATAGATCAAGGGCTTTCAGAATGCAATCAGAGAAATTTTAGATATCTCTCTCTTGTGCATTCCTTAAAGAAATTGTCCTGTACTCCTAAAATGTTAAAATGTGTTTTCAATTCTTAATTTAAGACTACTAAAAAGTTATTAAGCTTTCATCAATCCCTACTGACTTCATCAGAGTGTAAAATCCCCATTGGAGAGATGCTTGCTTTTATGTAATGCCATTCAAATTAGTCATTGCATGCGTAATATGGCCACACCCTTTCTTCCCTCTTGTAATTAACTTTGTTGTTTCTGCCTCATGCTGACAGATGACAAAGGGATTTCTGTAGTTTCGTTCCCCTTTGTGTATTGTCTCTTTTTCTCCCTGGGAGGTAAAGCAGAACTATCATCTTAGGTCAACAGGCAACGATGGAATTCAACCCGATATAATAAACTTATTAAGCATAGTGAACAGATTTTGTACTTCAGAAAGGGGGGGAAATGATCCCAGTTGGAGATAATCTCTTTTGATTGCCAATTAAAGATTCTAAGGATATTTCCAATTTAATATTCAAGGGCACATCATCCTAATAAAGCCTGAAGTATCACTGACTGTGGTCACTGCTATTTCTTTATGAAAGACTCTCTGGGGTTTTAAATTATAAGAAATCTTCCAGATCTTTATTAACACCCAAATTCTTGGAGATTGAGGCATTCTGTGCATGCATGTAAATGTTCCTGAGAGCAGATACCTGACCTCAGAAATGGTGAGTGAAGCAGATTATAATTATAACACCAAGGAGGTTTGTTTACAGGAAATACATTAAAGTAACAAAACCAAGCCCTAGTTAGCCACATCCTAACAGGAGTTGTCCAAGAACACATGCCCATGTACATTTCGGATGAAGATAGAAGGAAGTGATCTTTTTATTTATTTATTTTATTTATTCATTTGTCCAGTACACAAATACATAGGAAGAAAAATAGACATGAATATAAGGGTAAAGTGAACTTAGAGGAGAGGATATATGAAAGAAAGAAAATATATATGATAAGTGAGAGAAAGGAAAGACAATTGGACAGGGAACGAAAGGCACACCAGTGCACTTATGTACGCCCCTTACTGGCCTCTTAGGAACCTGGAGAGGTCAATCGTGGAGTGTCTAAGGGAGAAATGTTGGGGGTTAGGGGTTGACACTACTGAGTCCGGCAATGAGTTCCAAGCTTCGATAACTCGATTGTTGAAATCATATTTTTTACAGTCAAGTTTGGAGCAGTTCGTATTAAGTTTGAATCTGTTGCGTGCTCTTGTGTTGTTGCGGTTGAAGCTGAAGTAGTCATTGACCAGTAGGACATTGCAGCATATGATCTTGTGGGCAATACTCAAATCGTGTTTTAGGCGCCGTAGTTCTTGGCTTTCTAGGCCGAGGATTGTTAGTCTATTTTCATAGGATATTCTGTTTCGAGTGGAGGAGTGAAGGGCTCTTCTGGTGAAATATCTTTGGAGATTAGCAGTTTCTTAAACAGCAGGCTAACAGAGTATACAGACTAATAGGAACACTGGGTAAATTTACACTATCTGTATAGAGTCACTGTCTAGAGCAGGGATGTTCAATTCACATCACATTAGCATCACGTGGCGTATTGAGACTTCCTCCCCCCCTTCACTAACTGGCCATGGGCAGTGCATGACTCATCTGGCCCATAGACCAGGAGTTTGACAGCCCTGATAAAGAGCAAGTTTGATTTAATGGTTAAGGCACCAGGCTAGAAAGCCAGGGATTATGAATTCTAGTCTCAGCTTAGCTATGGAAGCCAGCCCGGTGTCCTTAGACCTATCACTCTCTTTCAGCCCATTTCATATCACAGGCATGTTGTTGTGGAGAAAATAGAAGAAGGGAGATGTGTGGGATATATTTGTTGCCTTGAGTTAAACAAATAATATAAATAAAACCTATATACCCTTACCTTTGTAGTTAGTAAATCATTAGATTCAGTACCATTGGATATGCATTTCCAACTCAGGATTTTTATATATTTATTCAATGAAGAGATTGTAAGAAATTTATATTTTCCAGTGGCAGACCCCACTAGAAAATGTATAGGACCCCATATAATTACCATTCGTTTTCTCTTTTCCTCTTTTGATAATTGGCCCTTTAACTCACGACATAAGATCCTTAAACTTTCATTTATCCATTCGTCTTCATGAGAGGTCAGTAAGGGGCATACATAAGTGCACTAGTGTGCCTTCTGTCCTCTGTCCAATTGTCTCTCCTTTATCTCATATATCTTTTCTTCCTTTCATATATCTTCTCCCCTATTTTTATATCTTTTATTCTATCCTTTTCTTTATATATATTACTACTTGTCTATACTCTTCAATGTGTATTGTTTATTGGACTAAATAAATAAATAAATAAACGAACAAACAAACAAACAAACAAACAAACAAACAAAACTAGCCTAATTTTCCTAATTATAAGAATCACACTTCCTTCTGCCTCCCTTTAGTAATTTAGGTGACTTCCAAATGAAGGTATAGTTTCATTTTTGGTGGAAGTGATCAACCAGGATCTTGCAAATGTGTGATACCTCATCTATTCTAATATCTTCTCTGAACATGGAACTTTTATCTGAAAACAATTGCTGTATCTGAAACTGAAAAAGAAAACCAACCCAGAGTCCCAGCTGGTCTGTTGCTAAATAACTCTGGTTTATTTCATTTTTGCTGACTACCCCCGAGATGCTCTGAACCTGGGAAAAGGTACAAGAAATGGAATGTTGTGAATTGATGACTTAACTAATTATGAATGTGTCCATTTTTTTCTAAAGTGAACACATTCTAGAGAGCTCTTTCCAACAGACATTCATGACTATTTCATTAAGAGGAATGCTATTCTTGTTGTATCCTGAAATGGCTACCTTGTAATTCCTGTAAATAGTTTGTTCCTCTTTCCAGCGCTGTCTGAGCCGAAGCAGGAAGTCGCTCCTGATTGGCTCAGACGCGGCCGGCTCTAGCTTTGGCGGGAACCGCAAATGTATAAAAGGAGCGGTTTCTCCAAGCAGAGTCAGTCGGTACTCGCTGAATTGTCACTTTGCCTTGCTGAGCTGTCACTTGTTCTCTGAGCTGAATAAAAGTACCGATTGCTTGAACCCTGCCTCTGGGTCTACTTCACTGGCGACGAACGGACGGAAGAAACATCGCGTGCAACATGAACAAAGTCCAGATCGGCCAGGCTCCGGAACTCTTCGATCCCGAGAAAACAACCTGGGACGAATACATGGCCACCTTCGAGATCTTCCTCGAGGCGGCGGGAATAGAGGACGCCGAAGCCGATCGCAGACGGGCTATTTTTCCTTAATTACTGCGGCCCAGAAATCCGTGGACTTGCCCAGACTCTCACCGAACCGCAGCAAGCAAGAACCGTAGCGTGGGACGTCCTACAGGAAAAGCTAGCGAGCCATTTCAAACCGACCAAACCGGCCATGGTTTTTCGGCATCAATTTTCCATGATGGCTCAGAAGGAAACCGAGTCAATCAACCAGTTTACAACGCGGCTTCGAACGGTACTTGCTCAATGCAAGTTTAAAGACCCGGAAGCTCGCCTCACCGACGCCCTGGTTTTCGGCATGAAAAGCGCCACAGTGAGAAATAAACTCCTCACCGAAGAAGAGCCGACTCTACAAACCGTGATTAAACTAGCGCAAACCGCAGAAGCAGCCGACGCAGCGGCTAGAGAATTGAAAGAGCATGGAAGGCGAGAACTCATTGCCAAAATCGACTCCGCGTCTCCCCGCGCCGTGGAAACAGACGACCTCAGCCAACCAGCTCACAGCGGGGACAACTGCCTCCTGGTGCAAGACCAACCGAGACACCATAGAGCTACTCACCCAGCCCCTGCGCGGGCTGCCGGGGAAATCACCAGCGCCATCGATGCCCTTTCCGAGACGCTACATGCCGCCGCTGCAACTGTAGAGGCCACATCGCCATCGCATGCAGAGCAACAGCACCAGAAGAAACATTCGCCACACCACAATACCAGCGACCACAAAACCAGACCCCTCAATCGCGAGAAAGGAGACCGTTCCGCAACTCGGGTCAAAGGAACTACTCAACCGCTAACCGCGACTACTATAGAGGTAACTCTCAATTTTCCGTGAATAACACGGCAACCAAAAAGGGGGCTAAAATTGTTATCTCACTGTTACTAAATAGCCAGCCTTGCTCAATGGAGCTGGATACGGGCTCTAGATATATCATCATGCCTTGGGAGAAGTTTAAACTGTATATGCCTAATGTGTCTAAGGCTGATCTAAATCAAACCTCTTTGGTGATCAGAGACTTTCAAGGGGGGGGTAATCTCGGTCCTGGGAACAGCAAATGTACCTATTGCATTCAAGAATGTTAAATGTACCCTTCCCATGCTTATTGTAACGGGGGCCAAGCACTCTCTTCTGGGTTTAGCGTGGATGGAACCGTTGGGGATCGAAATTTCGGGTGTGTGTAATGTAAACTGTGATAATATGCCTAACTTTGTGAAAGAGTTCCCTGAAGTGTTCAGCCCCACCTTGGGATTGTATAAGGGCCCCCCCATATCATTCTCTATTGACCCCAAGGTCCCACCGATCAGACTAAAACCTCGCAGGGTCCCCCTTCCGCTTCTCCCCAAACTAGACATACAGCTGGACAAACTCATTAGCCAAGGTATTTTGGTCCCTGTGGAACAAGGGCCATGGGAAACTCCCATAGTTACACCTCTGAAGCCAGATGGATCCTTAAGAGTTTGCGCTGATTACAAATCGACCCTGAATAAGGCACTCCAACACCACCCCTACCCCATCCCGGTTGTGCAACAACTTCTACACTCCCTGGGGGAGGGGAAAAGGTTCGCAAAGATCGACCTGGCGCAAGCTTACCAGCAACTTCCGGTCGACGAACAAACAGCAAACGCACAAACAATTGTAACGCACAGGGGGGCTTTCAAATGCACGAGGTTACAGTTTGGGGTAAGCATAGCCCCAGGAATATTCCAGAGCATTATGGAACGCCTATTGTCAGGGGTAAATGGGGCCATTCCATACTTTGATGACATCTTAATTGCAGGGGAAAACCAGGAACAAGTAAACAAAAGAATAAGGGAAGTACTTAAGAGGTTACAGGACAAAGGGTTAAGAATCAAGCCTGATAAATGTGTCTGGGGAACCAACAGTATAGAATTCCTAGGATATAAAATAGATAAAGAAGGTATCCACCCCACAACAGAAAAGCTGAGAGCGATTAGAGAAGCCCCAGAACCACGAGATAAGAATGAGCTGCAGGCATTTTTAGGCCTCCTTAATTTTTATTCCGTTTTTTTAAAGCAGAAGGCAACAGTAGCGGAGCCTCTCCATCGTTTACTCCAGAAGGAAGCCCGCTGGACATGGGGGAAAACTGAACGTGAAGCTTTTTCTCAAATAAAGAATTTATTAACTTCTAAAAGCGTAGTAGTCCAATATAGTGCTTCACTACCAATTAGGCTCACGTGCGACGCTTCGCCGTACGGCATAGGAGGAGTCCTAGCTCACGTTCTACCTAATAGGACAGAGGCCCCAATAGCATTTTTCTCAAGAACCATGACCAGCACAGAGAGGAATTATAGCCAGTTAGACAAGGAGGCTCTAGCTTTAGTGGCAGGGGTAAAGAAGTTTCACAATTATATTTTTGGAAGAAGTTTTGAACTAGTCACGGACCACAAGCCCCTACTGGGTCTGCTAGCCCCCAACAAGCCCACTCCACCTTTTATGTCTCCAAGACTAATCAGATGGGCTCTTTTCCTCTCAGGGTACCAGTATGAGCTCACCCACAAGGGGGGGAAGGAAATCAATCACGCAGACGGCCTCAGCAGGTGCCCCATAACAGACTTAGTGGAAGACCCTGTTCCTTCCACAGATGTGTTAATGATAGAACTCGAGGATAACCCACTAACCACGGCCAAAGAGGTAGCTGCACACACGCAGCAAGATCAAACCCTTAAACAAGTGGTGAACTGTGTTCTAAAGGGATGGCAAGATGATGTTGTGAAACCTGAATTGTGTGATTTTAAAAACAAAAGACTTGAGTTATCTTATGTAAAGGGTTGTCTGCTGTGGGGGGATAGAGTGATCATCCCCAGAAGCCTAAGGGAAAAGGTACTCAAAATGTTACATGTGGGTCATCCTGGGATTGTCAGGATGAAGAGCCTGGCAAGGGGGCATTTATGGTGGCCAGGGCTGGATGCTGATATTGAAAGTTGGGTTTCAAAGTGTGAACCGTGCCAAGAGTCACGGCCTAGTCCCCCCAAAACAACTCCGGCTGAGTGGGAACAGCCTGCTGGTCCTTGGTCTAGAATCCACATTGACTTTGCTGGCCCAGTGGGGTCCCAGTTTTTTTTAATAGTGGTTGATGCCTTCTCCAAATGGGTGGAAATAATAGCAATGAACAACATAACCACAAGTGCCACCATCAAGGTATTGAGTAGACTGTTTGCATCCCATGGTTGCCCAGATATCTTAGTGTCTGACAATGGGCCACAGCTAACAGCCAGGCAATTCGAATTGTTCCTAGATGGCCTAGGGGTCAGGCATGCCCTCATCTCGCCTTATTCGCCCTGGGCTAACGGATTGGCAGAACGTTACGTGCGGGTGGCAAAGGAGGCATTGCGCAGGTCAGGCCCTGGGGATGTACAACAAAACTTGGACCAATTCCTACTTACCCAACACATTACCCCTAACTCGCACACACATGTAAGCCCTGCAGAGTTATTGATGGGAAGGAAATTGAGGTCACCACTAGACAGGTTAAACCCAAGGTTCTGTGTTAATAATAACCAAATGTGTGTAAAACCTGAAAGAGAAATGTATTTGGGACAAAATGTATATGTAAAAAGTTTTGATGGAAATGTAAACTGGATGAAAGGAATTGTTGTTAAGCAAAATGCACCAAAGACTTATATTGTAAAACTAGAGGATGGTCGTTTGTGGAAACGACACATAGACCACATTCGGAAGCGAACAGAAAATCAATTGACACAAACCGCTGACATGGACTCTCCCCCTTCAACAGACTTTAGCACATTGCCCGAGTTAACAAATATGCAAAGAGACTTATCGGGCCAGGGGGAACCATCCAGCGACGCCGAGCCATCCTCGTCCTCCGAAGCCTTCGTTGGGCCCGCCAGACCAAGGCCACCGCGCCGGGAGAACAGCGGCGAGCCATCCTCCACAGTCGGTGGCGAAGAAGAAATTGAACTGCGCAGGTCAGCGCGAGCTCCTCGGAGGCCCCACCGATTGGACGACTTTGTCACATGGCTTTCGTGATGGATGTGTCCAACTATGAGGGGAGGGGTGTTGTATCCTGAAATGGCTACCTTGTAATTCCTGTAAATAGTTTGTTCCTCTTTCCAGCGCTGTCTGAGCCGAAGCAGGAAGTCGCTCCTGATTGGCTCAGACGCGGCCGGCTCTAGCTTTGGCGGGAACCGCAAATGTATAAAAGGAGCGGTTTCTCCAAGCAGAGTCAGTCGGTACTCGCTGAATTGTCACTTTGCCTTGCTGAGCTGTCACTTGTTCTCTGAGCTGAATAAAAGTACCGATTGCTTGAACCCTGCCTCTGGGTCTACTTCAATTCTTTCCCAAACAAAATCTTAATTCCTTGAAAGAGATTTTTGATACTGCAGGCACTTATAGTTTTGCTTACACTAGAATTGCCCATTCTCTCCTTCCATTCCCTATTCTTCCAGTTGTATAAACGAGAATATAATAATTAATGTTAACAAAAAATGCCCGCAAACCAGCCAAAGAAGTATGATCCACATCTAAATTGGATATGTACAAATGTGAAATTCAAACAGACTTTCACTCCCATTTATTAATTACAAGGACACCACACCCCAATACTGGGGAATGGAAGCTTAAGTTAATCATCTCAAAGTCAATTTCCTTCAAAAGTTTGTTTGTTCCTCTATGTAAAATATGTATTTTAGGGAATGGCTATGATCAACATGAACATGGGGACATTTTTTTTTACTCTGCTTCAATTTTCTGAAGCAATAATGTCTATAATTTGGAATATTTCAGGTTAGATGTCATTTGCAAGTGTCAGCTGGAGCATTTTGGTTACAGGAATGAGAAAATATCCAAGGAGTTGCAAATGAAAAGGAATTCCAATGGAATAGTTTGTCAGCATATTAAATTGAGAGCTTATCTGAGAGTACCCAATCCCTGCTTTGAAGGTGCAAGATTGAACTTTATAAATGAATGCGACTAATCTTGCTTGCAAATGTTTTCTCCATTTTACCCTGGAACAAAAGGCCTACAATGAACTTTTACTCACAATGGCAGCTGTAAAGTACAGAAGGCAACATGGGATTGATGGGATGGATCCAGGCTTTGTGGTTGCCAAGCTTTACGTAGAAACATGGATTAGTTTGGAGCTTAATGTGGTTTTTCCACACAGCTCTATCAAAACTGGAAAAGACAGTCAAATATAGGACAAAATCTAACAAAAAAGTGCTCAGACAAGCTCAGCAAATATCACAAATGTCCATCACTGCAGTTTAATTTTAACATTCCTTTGTCTCTGCATTTGTTCAACGAATCTCCTCTAACAAGCTCATAGGCACATTTTAGAAGTTAATTATTTCTGGATTTTTAAGGGTTGGAAGCTGGTGCCCTTTGGTGCATGACTTGGTAGATGAAGCATGAAGACTAGCAAAGCAAACAATAGTACATGAATCCGAAGATACAGTTTAAATTACAGAAAGAATAAAATATCAGATGGTTTCGAACTCTCCCATGGAAATCAAGCTACTGGCAAAATTAATTAATTTTGTGCCATGGGAAAAAAGCTGCTCTTTGAGGTTGTGTGTGTGTGTGTGTGTGTGTGTATGTGGACTAAAAATGTGGATCACTCAAAAAGAAAAAAAAACTTCCTTAATTGAAGTATATTCTCATATTCTGTAATCCTGCAGGGGTTGGTACCAAAAGACAAAAATGTGTTGGAGAGCTGAAGTTTCACAAAATAAATAATTCATGTTAAAAAATAGATTAGTGCACAGTATCACAGTTTAGATTTGCTACATTATTGTTTCAAAGGCGTCTAATAAATGAAATGTGACAGGACATGTTACTTATGCACATTTAGAGTCACAACTAATATTCTGTTTCTTATGCTTGTAATTGTTCTATATCATAAATTTGTGCCCATTCCAGGAAGCTGTGATTCCAGATGTTCCCATTGCTTCTCAAAGCTTTCTATTTATTCACCCCAAATTTTAAAGAATTATTTACTGTCATTTCCCAAATAGAGATTTCCCTAACTCCCAAATTCAAGTCATGTCACTATGGCATGAACTCTGCTAGTCTCTTTTATTACTCTTTATGTACATTTTTTAAAAAATATTATTTTAGAACTCTGTGTGGCTGGGAGGGAATAAATTCACAATAATGGTTGTATGTTCCTTTCCTTAATATTTTCCTTCTTCTAATCTATGCATTTATGTATATAGCTATCTGCAATATACAGTGGTACCTTGTCTTTCAAACTTAATTCGTTCCGTGACCAGGTTTGTAAATAGAAAAGTTCGTAAGAAGAAGCAATTTTCCCCATAGGAATCAATGTAAAAGCAAATAATGCGTGCAACCCCATCCCAAAAGTCACCCCTTTTGCCTTGTGCTGCTGGGAATACCCGCCTCCGGACTTCCATTGCCAGCCAAAGTTCTTGCATTGCTGGGATTTTCCTGAGCCTCCCCTCGCTAGGATTCAAAGCAGCGCCGGCAAAAATGAAGGTAATCCCAGTGAGGGGAGCCTCAGGGAAGTCCCAGCAATGCAAGAACGGGTGCTTCAGCTGGCAATGGAAATCTGGAGGCAGGGATTCCCAGCGAGGGGAGGCTCAGGGGTATCCCAGCGCTTTGGCTGGCAATGGAAGTCCAGAGGCGGGGCATCCCAGCAGCGGCGGCTCAGGTTTGTAAGGTGAAAATAGTTCAGAAGAAGAGGCAAAAAAAATCTTAAACACCGGGTTCATATCTCGAAAAGTTTGTTAGTAGAGATGTTCGTAAGACGAGGTATCACTGTATACCTTTTTGGTCTTGAGAATATCATGGTCTGTCTGTCTGTCTCTCTCTCTCCCTCTTTCTCTCTCCCCAGAAATCTTTTGAAGAGGCAATTGGTGGGGGTGTCACACCTTTGTATTACAAAGAGACTGAGAAATATGTGTAAATGTCCTAAATATGTAAAAATGCCCTAATAAATTATACCATTTTCAGCTTTTCTTGATGCTCTTACTTGTATTTCAGAGGAAAACATCATGGGGCTTTTTCAGGCAAAGAAAGACAGGCAACCATAGAAGTTCCAGAACATGCTAAGATTCTCCTCAGAAAGCATTGTGTTGTTCTTGTAAAATCTGATCAAACATCAATCAGAAACATTACTTGTTCATTTTGTTTTGTTTTGTTTTTTCTTCTTAAAAAAATCCTGGGCAAGTTTGGAGTCTTTCTGAGGATCTCCAGTGATTAATTTGAATGAGCAAAATTTAAGTGATTTCATTTCCAGTCAATCATATCTTGGGCATGTAGGTCAGAAAGTTAGGTGGCCCATATGTTTTTTTTAAATTGTTTTCATCTGTTGTTAGACATATAGATCTGCAGGTGCAACATAGGTGGTTGTAATAAGTAAATAAATGAAATGTTTCTTCTATGGACATAAAACTGATAGTAAAGTTAATAAGAACCTTCTGTGCCATATTTTAAGGGGCTTCAGTCTTCTGTTTCTGTGCCATAAAATTGCATAATAGAATTCTTTTTTGGCCAAGTGTGATTGGACACACAAGGAATTTGTCTCTGGTGCATATGCTCTCAGAAACCATTTGATAGCATTTCACTGAGGCAGACTTCATCAGCCTCATCTTGGGTAGAATCAACACTCAGTTGTAAAACCCATGACCTCCTTATTTTAGTACATTGAACTAGGAGTGATTTCTATTCTATTCTATTCTATTCTATTCCACACCTTTCACCTTTTTGGAGCTGATGAAACATTCCAGTTTCTCAGAAAATAATAATAATAATAATAATAATAATAATAATAATAATAATAATAATAATAATAATAATAGAAATGATTTGAACTTCACATGAATCTCCCCTATTTATGAACGATGCAGTTGCACAATGCCTTGAAGAATATTCCCTCCCCCCTGTTTTCTTTTCTTTTTAGGCTCCAGTTATTGTATTGTGTGCATGTGTGTGTAGATAGATATCAAGTTTTCCTCTTCAAATGTAAGTTTATTAATCATTTATTTATCATATTTGTGTAGCTGTCAATCTCACAAGAGAGCACATTTCCCTCCTGATATTTTCATCCTGTCTGTGAAATTGCTCCAATTTAAATTTTATTCCCTGAAGTCTCATTTGCTTTAAAAGGAAGACACAAATCCTAGAGGGGGAAAATTATTCAATTTTTTTTAATGTATTCTCTTCCCTTCCCCTCTTTAAATGAATATACTGTATCTAAATTCATTTCTTCTGCAAAGGTTGTTGACAAATGATACTTCTTTCTATTCGATCATTCCAGATAATTTATAGGCATCATTCTAATGAAAAATTAGAAAAGACTGAATATTTAGACTCAAGGCCAAAAACTGGTGTTGAGGGAAGATTCTTAGAACATCTCTAAGTATAGGGCAGGTCTAAGCTCTTAGAGAAGTTCTAAGAATTTTAGAGAAGCTTAGAGAAGAATCTTAGAGAAGCTCTAAGAATCTTTCCCAAACACCAGTTTTTGGCTCTGAGTCTAAACAGAGCTAACCCTAATCATAAAGATAATTTAATTGTAATTGCCAATTGGGTTAGGGTTAGCTCTGTTCAGACTCAGGGCCAAAAACTGGTGTAAGGAAAGATTCAAATGAAAATCTGTCACCTGCTCTTTTGTTTGAGAAGCTCTACGAATATTTCCTCAATATCAGTTTTTGGCTCTAAGTCTAAACAATTCTAACCCTAATTTAAAACCATATGGGAGTAAAATACATGGGGAAAATCCCTTTTGAATTAAAAATGAATTTAGGGATAATGATAGGGTTAGGGCAAGATCTACATGGTGTGATGGCCCATAACTAAAGCTAGGAATAGATTCCTCAAGGCTTTTGAAGGAAAGGAATAAAATCCACTTATATCAATCAGTAGGGCTCATATAGGATATTAAGAAAGAGAAAGACACAAGAAAGAAAGAAAAAGAGACAAAGTAACCCACCAAGTCACATGACCAGGAAGCTACGCCTGCCCAGTCACATGACCATGGAGCCATGGCTGTCCAGTTACATCATCATGAAGGCACATGCACAAAATAAGCCATGCCCACAGAATCGGTAGTAAAAATGTTTAGAACCCACCCCTCGCATGTGGACATGCCCACATCATTTGCCAGCAACTCCGTAAACCAAGTGTGTTTTCCTGGTATTGTGCTGCAGCTATGTAAGGCAACCATACTATGATGGCTTTCAATAGCTGCTAATAGATCCTTCTTGAGTACCTCCATATACTTCCAAGTCTCCTTTTCAATTGAAATCCAAGATGTTGCACAGTCCTTTTGGCCAACCAAAATATGAGGTGAAAATTCTTTTCTATTGTAATAAGCTGAGCCGATGTGGCACAGCAGGTAGAATGCAGTATTGCAGGCCACTAAAGCTGACTGCAGATCTGCAGGTCAGCGGTTCAAATTTCATCACTGGCTCAAGGTTGACTCAGCCTTCCAGCCTTCCGACGTGGGTAAAATGAGGACCCAGATTGTGGGGGCAATATGATGGCTCTGTTAAAAAGTGCTATTGCTAACATGTTGTAAGCCGCCCTGAGTCTAAGGAGAAGAGCGTCATTTTAAAAAAAGCAAATAACTAAATAAATAACTAAATAAATAAATAAACAAACAAACAAACAAACAAACAAATAAATAAATCAAGAGCCATTAAATACCTTTTATGCAGTAGACTTAGAATAATTGTATTGTCACTTTGAATGGACACTAATTTGCATACATTAAAATAAAATTTTGTTACATACAGCTTTCAAAGGGTCACCACCTCCAGTAAACACTACATAAACATGACAAACCAACCAAACAACCAACCAAACAAACAAACAAACATGACAAAAACAAACAAACAAACATGACAAAACAAACAAACAAACAAATAAATAAATACAGTATAACTACATATAAATGTAACAACATATATTATATGACACAGGGAAACAACACAGTCTAGTTCAACATACACACTTTAGTGTGTATGTATGTATATATGTACACATACATACGCACACACACACACTCACACACACACACTTTTTGAAGTTTCTACATGATCCTGAAAATGGACCAAAATCCTTTAGGGCTGCTGATACAGGTGTGTTAGTACAGGGTACATGTGTGTTAGGGTTTGCCACTGTAAACTTGTACTGTCTTTGTTTCTTTGGCTTTATCACACACCCACGCTCTGTTAAAATTCTCTGCTCGGTGTATGTCGAAGGTCTCATAGCTTAGCTATACCGAGACATGCCAACAAGGTGGTACATTAGCATTTCCACATATTTTGGAATTGAATCCAGAGCATTGCACAGCTCTGACTGCTATCCTGATCAGAGGAAAAGAGAATTTTCTTACCATAAAATCTTCTGCTAAAAGACTACTTGAAGTTTGGAATCAGGAGCATAAATAAAAGGAAGTCAGAGGAGACGTGTCCCTTAGGGGCACACAGGGGCAGAATTCACGCAGTTGGACCTTCAGTCTGTTAAAAGACAAGCCAACCTGAAAGTGCTCAGTTATAGGACAGATAAAGACAGATACATGGATGGGATAATGTAATTTGGACTGTGTGTGACATGTAATGACCTGTGCAAATTGATCATGCCGCTTCACCTTAGAAGGAATAACTGTTTCTCATGAGTATTTCTGCCACATCTTTCCCCAAGTTTCATAAGTAGCATATGTGCACTAGCACACATGTGTATAGATTGATATTAAGTGAAAGAGGAACTGCCTATGTAATGGAAGCAGGACCAGAGGTGGGTTCCTACCAGTTTGGAATGGGTCTGTAGAACTGGTAGTAATGTGTCAACCTGGGTTGCTAGAACCGGCAGTGACTCAGGCCTGCCACGACCCCAAGCCATTTCTCTCAGCAGCAGTATAGGTGCCACCATCTTGTTTTTTTGCTTCTGAGCATGCGCAGAAGATTTTTTAAAAATGCTGTGCATGCTCAGAAGCTCGTTTATGGGAAGGGAAATGCACATGTGCGTGAGCGAAGAAAGTGCATGTGTGCAAAACATGCACTTCCATCGCGATGCCAACCAGTGGGGAAGGTCAATAGAACCCATCCCTGAGCAGAACCTTCAGTAACCTATAGACTTCCATTTTCTTCTCCTCCTGAATGTCTTGTTCTGGCAGTGAAAAAGCAATATGAACCACCTAATTCTATTTCTATCTTTCCCCTACTTGTTCTGAACTTGCTGCAGTCTGGGAGGCTGTCAGTGCTTAAGATTTCTCGACATGGGAGGCATTTACATCTGAAGGTTTTGCTTTGGGGCCTATAGAGATTCTTGATCCAGAGATAGCATTGGAAAATCTAACATCCAGAAGGAAACGAAGTTAGCAAAAAATGCTGAGAACAAGAACAAGGTTGTTTTTTCTCCCCAACTATATCAAACGAAAAGGAAAGGGGGAAAAAACCAGTATTCCAGCTGTTTACTTCAGGCAAAAAGCCAACAGACAACAAAGAAAAGGCCAATGTAGCCAATACTTTATTTTGGCTCAGTTCTCTCAAAGAAACAGATATGCATTCTAGCCAGGGAATCATGAGCAAAAGGCTCAAGGGGCCAGACTCCCGCTTGAACTCAAAAGAAATACGGCTTGGCAATTCTTACTGATCTTGAATAAAGTGCAAATTTCTAAGATGTTATGACCTTGGGGTACTAAAAGAACTTGCTGATAGTCTCCTTCCTGAGACTAAGTAAAGTGTCACAAAACTGGAGGACTTTTTCCTCCGTTGTTCAAGATTTCAAGGAACAGAATAATGTCTCATCACAGCAAGAAAAATTCCAGCTGAAAGTTAGGAAAAAATAATTCCTAAAGGAAAAAATGATAAACAATGGAATCAATTACCTAATGAAGCGATGGACTCCCTTTCCTGGATGTGATGAAACAGATGTTGCAGAGCATCTGTCTGGGATGTTTTAATTTGGAGTTCCTGCACTGAGCAGAGAAATTGGATTTTATAAACTCTTTCTTTATGTGATTCTATCACTAAATAAAACAAAAAACCTGCAATTTTCTATGCAGCTGTATATGTTTGGGATGCCTAAAGTTTATACTTGTGGATTATAATAAGGGCAGCTACGTGACATTCTAGCCATGGCTGGAAAGACATAATATTGGCATGGTCCATTTGAGTCATATATAATGAAATTCAATCTGCAAGGAAAGAAGCTTGTAGCCTATCTTTTAATATTAACTATAAACATTTATTAATTAACACTTCATTAACTTTCCCTCATTTTACAGAAAGCCTTTAAATAGCCACAACAAACCTGATCAAACAATTATATTTTCTATTTGTACTTTGAAAATATATACATTTCTAGTTATGGTGCTTAAAAGAATGATTAATTATTTCCAAATAACATTCTAGCATAATTTGGTCGATGTACTCAGCTTCATTATTCTACATGCGTTTAGAAGGCTAGGTTCAGTTTTGAAATGTCAACACCAACTTCTCCTTTAGAGCATAAAATCTCTCTTTTTTAGATTTAGGCTTAATTTAGCTGACACCTGTCCAATCAGATCAACTGGGTTTATTGCATGTTTACCTCAACTAACACCCCCATCACAGTTAACTATAAATATCAAATGATTACTTTTCTTTTTCCACTGGTATTTTCTAAAATTAGAACAAATAAATATTCTGGTCCATTATTTCATTCCTAAACATGGTGGGGTGAGCAGCATATGGTACAGGGAAAGCAGATTATTATTAATCTTAATAAAGTTATTTTTAATGACTATTAGTAGTGTTGGGGTTCCAAATGGCATCCAAAATTAAATCAGAGTCCAAGGTAAGGTATTCCTCAAATTTCCAATTTATTAACAGAGCCATGTTGGCAGTTCTGGAAGAAACCCGAATCTGAAGTCCCAGGGATTTCCCCACCCAGTTGAAAGTTCAAGCCCTTGTCCCCACACCCCTAAATTAAGCACATTGACCAATCTTCATCTGCCAATTTGGCAGAAACTCCCAGCTCTTTCCATTCAGATGCAGGAGTGCAAAAACAAAGGATGACCGTGACAATCTAGAAGGAATTTGTTATGGCTATAAGTAGACATCCCTCATGAAATGGCCTCTCCCATATTCCCTTAGCAAACATTACATTTTAAAGTAGCATAAAGTGTGGCAGGCCAAAGACCCCAAGTAAAATGGCTTCAGTCTGACAAATAATCTATTATCCCCCTCGATCTATAATATCCTTTCCAATTTCTTTTTTGGGACTCCTTCATTATCCAATATGTTATTATATTTTTAAATGGAAAAAAATGTTCAATTTTCTAATATAAATCATGGAGAAAAATGCTATAATTTTTCTGCATTCATTACATCTTCTTTTATAGTAAACATATTTTTATTGTTTGAAAAATCAGGCACAGATTCAGTACTTTCCTTGTGCCAATCTCTAGGGATACGCTTCTTGATACATCATGATTAATTAAGTTAATACTCTCCTGTATCATTCTTAATCAATGACAGCTGACTGCTTTGGGTTCTTGCATATTGCTTTTTTCATCAACACTGTTGATTCCAAATAGGAAATGATGAAGTATTTATTATCGTTAATCAAATAACCATT
Source organism: Erythrolamprus reginae (assembly GCF_031021105.1). Lineage (NCBI taxonomy): Eukaryota > Metazoa > Chordata > Lepidosauria > Squamata > Dipsadidae > Erythrolamprus > Erythrolamprus reginae. Next base: position 169,546,772 of record NC_091950.1, on the reverse strand, counting down.
TGAAAACACTGCCTTATTTGCTTTAATTCTACAAGATGCTGAGGTGCACATTAGGGAAACTTCCTGCTATTTAACTGAACCAACAATTATTATATTTCAGAAAAAAATATTCAGTAGCTGTTTCATGGATACAGTGTTTGTTTATTAGTTCATTTTTACCAGGCCCAACAGACAAAACCACAAAATAGTGCAGAGAAACTTAATCCAAAAACATAAAATGCTGTAAACTTTAAATTCCAGTTGGAAATATTTTTTGACTTATTTTAATGAGATACTTATTAAAACTAGTCTAGTAAAGAGAAGAACCAGGGGAGACATCATAGTAGTGTTCCAATATTTAAGGAACAGACACAGAGAGGAGAATCCACATATTTTCCAAAGCACACGAAAGCCAGAAAGATGAATGGAAACTGATCAAGAAGAGATTCAACCTTGAAATAAGGAGAAATTTTCTGACAGTGAGAACAATCAACCAATTAAACAGCTTGCCTTTGGATGTTGTGAGAGCTTCATCACTGGAAGCTTTGAAGAAGAGACTGGACTGCCATTTGTCAGAAATGGTGCAGGATTTCCAACAAAGTCCCTTCCAAATCTAATATTCTGTTATTATTCTATTAGTTGTCAGAAAATTTAAGAAAGGCAGTGAAATTTAAACTAAACATCCTTTCCATATATTCTTTCCAAAATGAACAATGCATAATCCAATATGGCTTTAGGAAACTCAAACTCAACCCAGACAAGATGGCTGTGGGTCTTGCCTCCCAAGGACAATTCCATCTGTCCGTCCATTACCCTGGGGGGGGGGAAACTATTGACCCCCTCAGAGAGGTTTCGCAACTTGGGCGTCCTCCTCGATCCACAGCTGACATTGGAACATCATCTTTCGGCTGTGGCAAGGAGGGCGTTTGCCCAGGTTTGCCTGGTGCACCAGTTGCGGCCCTATTTGGACAGGGAGTCATTGCTCACAGTCGCTCATGCCCTCATCACCTTGAGGTTCGATTACTGCAACGCTCTCTACATGGGGCTACCTTTGAAAAGTGTTTGGAAACTTCAGATCATGCAGAACGCAGCCACGAGAGCCATCGTGGGGCTTCCAAGATTCGCCCACATTTCTACAACACTCCGTGGCTTGCATTGGCTGCCGATCAGTTTCTGGTCACAATTCAAAGTGTTGGTTATGACCATTAAAGCGCTACATGGCATTGGACCAGAGTACCTCCGGAACCGCCTGCTACCGCACGGATCCCAGCGACCGTTAAGGTCCCACAGAGTTGACCTTCTCCAGGTCCCGTCGACTAAACAATGTCATTTGGCTGGCCCCAGGGGAAGAGCCTTCTCTGTGGTGGCCAGGGCTCTCTGGAATCAACCCCCCTGGAGATTAGAATGGCCCCCACCCTCCCTGTCTTTCGTAAACTACTCAAGACTCACTTATACCGCCAGGCATGGGGGAGTTGAGACACCTTTCCCCCAGGCTCTTTTATATTTTGTTTTATGTTTGGTATGAATGTATTGTTTGGTTTTTAAAATAATGATAGGGTTTTATATGTTCTTTTTAATATTAGATTTGTTCTACTATAATATTGTTTTTATTATTGTTGTGAGCCACCCCGAGCCTTCGGAGAGGGGTGGCATTCAAATCTAATAAATAAATAAATAAATAAATAAATAAATAAATAAATAAATAGATAGATAGATAGATAGATAGATAGATAGATAGATAAATAAATAAATTTTAAATCATTTAATTCAAGGATTTTTGTACTAAATGCACCATAGGTTAACTCAGCTCAGGTAGAAAAAGGTAGAAGGATTTATGATAGGAGACAAAGTTACATACAGATGGAGAGAGAATGCAGGGAGCACCACATTTTTAATTGATGTTGAATTTTCCTGCATACATTCCCAACTATAGGATAGGGAGAAGCCAACTGACCAAAGAGTAGAGCTACGTCATTTGAAGTCAGTTTGAAAAACATCTGCATATATCTTCACAGAAGAAAATACCTAGCTCTTTATTTTATTTGTAAACCCAAAACAAGACAAGAATTGATGTCACGTATATGTTGTAATGTTTTCAATTGTATTAGAATCTATTATTTTAGGTTTGTCTGAAGGGTTCATTTTATATGAAATATATAAATAAAAGGGATAATATAAAAACTGGAACAGAACCCATGTTAGAAATAATGATTTAAGTATGGTAATTGAAGATTTTATTGGTTGCTTTAACACTTGGAAGCTATCCAGAAGTGGAATGGCTAAAATACCAACTTCCAAATAAATCAACCCAACCAAATTCACTAGTCATGTGTAACTAGATGAGGTGGCTGCAGTAAGATACAAATCTTCCATGGTGATTACTGTATGTTCTCCCAACTGTTCCAGGAAAAACTTTACAGTCTGGGAAACTTTCCTGAATGAACACTACAGAAACCAATGGAATTCACTTTTGGCACATATAATTTTCACATTAATAAAAGACAAAATTTTAAAAAACCAAACTCTTCAATATTTTATTATATAGTTGTGACACATGTCTTTGTTTTGGAAAACTGTCTGGGACATCAACTATCCTATTAGGACAATCAACTAATTCAGCATTCACATACCTGGATCTGTGAATAAGATGATTGATGTAAGAGCTGGGGTTGGTGAGTTCATAAATGGCTAAGATGAAGAAGAACTCATCAAATTTGCAGACGACACTAAACTGTCAGGGATAGTCAACACCCCAAATCAGGATCCAAAAGGATCTTCACAAACTTGGACAATGGGCCCTATCAAACAAAATGAATTTCAATGTGGAGAAAAGTTTTACATCAAGGTAGGAAAAATCAAAGCTGTAAGTACAGATTAGGTGAGACCTGGCTCAAAAAACAGTAATTGTAAGCGGGACCTTGGAGTCCTAATGGATAATCACTTGAATATGAGCCAGCAGTGTGCAGCAGCAGACAAAAAAGCTAATACAATCCTGGGCTGTACAAACAGAGGCATAGAATCAAGATCACATGAAATACTAGTATCACTTTATAAAAGCCTAGTAAGACCACACTTGGAATACTGAAAACAATTTTGGACACCATGCTACAAAAAAGATGTGACTATGGAAAAAGTTCAGAGAAGAGCAGCTAAAGGCCTAGCAACTAAAACATACAAAGAACAGGTACAGGATTTGGATTGGGCTAGTCTAAAGAAAAGAAGAATTAGAGGTGACATGATAGCAATATTCCAGTATTTGAGGGGCTTCCACAAAGAAGAGGGGGTCAAATTATTCTCCAAAGAACCAGAGGGCAGGAAGAAACAATGGTTGGAAATTAATCAAAGAGAGAAGCAAGCTTGAATCAAGGAGAAACTTCCTAACAGTGAGGACAATTGAACAGTGGAACAGCTTGCCTCCAGAAATCATGGACGCTCCAACACTGGATGTTTTTAAAAAGAGTCTAGATCAGGGGTGTCAAACTCGATTTCATTGAGGGCCACATCAGGGTGTTTAACCTCAGGAGGCTGCGGTCTGTGTGGCCATGGTGGGCATGGCCAGCATGACATCACTCATGTTGGCGGCGTCTGGGGTAGCCCAAGTGCTCTGCCAGCGAAAACAGGATCCTGAGCTCCATTTTCAACCTGCAACCCTCTGCCAGTGAAAATGCCCTCTTCTGAGCTCCATTTCACTGGCAGAAGGTTGCAGGAGGCCATGGCAGTCAAAAACGGAATTTGGGAGCCTGTTTCCACTGGCAGAAACCCACAGGCAATCATTTGATGTTTCCAGGCTGGCCTTGCAGGCTGGCTCTCGCTCCCGGGTCTTGAGTTTGACACCCCTTATCTAAAATGGTATAGGTTTTCCTGCTTGAGCAAGACTAGAAAACCTACATGTTCCCTTCCAGCTCATTTTACTTTAAGATTCTAGGAAGAAGCCAGAAGTTCCCAGACCAGAGAAGACTGTTATGCAAACATGTTTCTGCTGCCTCCTGAAGGTAACAAGTGACCTGCCAAACAACCAATTATTTGAAAGGATGGGGAGAAGGCAGCTAGATTTTAAACTTGGAGCATAGGTACTTAAGTCTCTCATTGTATTCCATTGCAGGGGGATGAAGTGTCATGTGGAGGCTTCATTCTTTTCTGTAATAAAGATCCTTACCTAACTGATCTGGAAATCCCTTGCCAAGTCTAGCTGAGAGCTGAATTAATATCCGGAGACCTGCAATTTACTGTCAAGCCAGATGTGAAGCCTGACTGCTGGGGATGCAATAAGCCTTCAAAGTGCATGTTTGCTGTGGTTGATGATGACACAAAACAAGGGAAAGAGATGATTGAAGGGATTTGCTGTCACTGGGATGCGAGTGAGGGCTAAATATTAATATAGCAGCAGGCCAGGCAGGAAAAAAATAAATAAAGATAGGAGATACTGTGATTCAGTGGAAACAAACTTTATGAATGTGAAAAGGAAATATTTTCTCTGGGTTATAGAAATATAAGGTAAGTAGTGGAGTGCAATGCATATATAGGAGCAGGATATTTTATCACTTTTCTTGATTAATTTTGAAGGACATTTCCTCCCACCATTAAGGAATAGAATAGGATAGGATATATAATAGAGTAGAATAGAATAGAATAGAATAGAATTCTTTATTGGCCAGGTGTGCCTGGACACACAAGGAATTTGTCTTAATGTATATGCTCTCATCAAATCGATCCCAGTTGATTTTGATTGCTTTCTTACCTAGAGTAATTGCTGATTTAAAGCCTGTTTTCCTGTGCATTTTAATAGGAGAGAAACAGCTTTGGTTTTATCAACTAGAATTTATATTTTCAAAATGAAACATTCTAGTAGCTTGTGTGGAGTTTACATTAGAATAAAAGCCAGAATGATAGGGTTGGAAAAGCACCTGAAGACCAGAATAGGAACAATGGATGGAGTCTGATTAAGGAGAGAAACAACCTGGAACTAAGGAGAAACTTTCTAACAGTGAGAACAACTAGCCAGTGGAACAGCTTGCCTTCAGAAGTTGTGGGTGCTTCATCCCTGGGAAGTTTTAAGAAGAAACTGGACAGATACTTGTCAGAAATGGTATAGGATCTCCTGCTTCAGCAGGTAGTTGGACTAGATGAATTACAAGGTCCCTCCTAACTGTTATTCTAAGATGGTATTCTGAGTTGATTTAAAAATAAAATTAATGGTTTGAAAGGGAGAAACAAGATGAAATAAAACAAAATATAATTTCCTTCCATGGTTAAGGTCTCACTCCCTCAGATCCCTCTAACTCCATTTGACTGATTCATTCATTTCTGGAATTCACTCATTTCAGATGGTTTTCCAAAGATGTTCTTTTGCTGAGATGTTTGTATTTGGAGCTGAGTGTGTTTTCTGTGGAAGATTTTATATGCCTCCCTTTTGGCTATGTGTGATTGGTAAGTTTATGTATCATTTGATTGAATAGGAAAATGGTGTGCCAGACAACTTGAGTGACTAGTCATTATTATTTTTTTTAAAAAAATCTCAGTTTGGTTCAGGTGGTATAAACGGCAAAGTTAGAGTTAATTTGAAAATCTTGCAAACAATCAAAACATAATTCTAATATTTTTCTTAGCGCACCTTTTTTACACATTGTCCTATCTCATCCCTCATCCCATTTTAAAAATATTGTCATAATTATAAAGCTAACAGTTATGTTCCTGTATTTTTTTAAAATAAGTTGAATGTGGCAAAAACTGCTGTGAAATATCTGAACACATTACAAAATGTGGAGTGAAATAACTCTTTCTCAATTGTAATAAAAATCCTTTATATGTTTGCTTACGGTTTGGATCCCAAAGGTATAATGTTCCTCCAAAGGGGAAAAATCCCTCAGCTGCCTTAGCAATATAACAGATATATCTGCCAATATAACATAAAATCTTAAAAATACTTTCAGATGCTTTCTTATTTTTTGTAATTATTTAAGGCAGATGGCCTTTTTTGTGTTTTGCCTCTCCAGCTCAGAAAGTGTTTCTTGGAGTGCAGTAAATGTATTTCAGGACTTAAAATATGCACAAACAAGGCTTTTAGTGACAGACGTGGAAGCATCAACCACCTTCAGTTTCTTATCATTTCAGGTGTCTTGAAAGGATGTTAGTATTTTGTGTGCACTACGTTTATTTTCTCGTTTCCACTGACTTTGATTAGGGACCCATTTTCTGTAGTGTTTTGGGGTTCATACAGGCGTCATTATATTAAAATATTAAAATGCTACTCTTCAATGATCCGCGGGGACTATGTTGTATGAATGGGAAATTCTCCCAGAAAATACAGGTAATCCTCGACTTACGACCACAATTGAGTCCAAAATATCTACTGCTAAGCGAGACAGATGTGAAGTGAGTTTTATTTTTATTTATTTATTTTTTATTTATTATTTGGATTTGTATGCCGCCCCTCTCCGAAGACTCCATTTTGCCCCATTTTACAACCTTTCTTGCCACTGTTGTTAAGGGAATCGCTGCAGTTGTTAAATTGGCAGTACAATTGTTAGGTGAATCTGGCACCACCGTTGATTTTGCTCATCAGAAGGTCACAAAAGGTTATTATGTGATCCCAGGACACTGCAACTGTCACAAATACTGTACATACCAGTTGCCAAGCATCCAAAGTTTGATCATGTGAATGAACATGGGGATGCCACAATGATTATAAGTGTGAAAATTATCAGAAGTCCCTTTTTTTCAGTGCTGTTGTAACTTTGGTCACTAAACAAATGGTTGTAAGTTGAAGACTACCTGTAATTAACTGGAGAGGATCCACCCAGTTTTTGACATTTCAAGACTAGATATTGATTGTAAGTCAGTACCCTCTTACACCCCTAGGAGTGAGCCTGTGGAGTTCGTATATAGATCAGTTCTTGAATACAGCTCTACTGTCTAGAACCTGTTGTGAATGGTCCCTGACCAGGCCAGTTAGTGATAGATTCTGAGAAGGATGAACCAGGCCCATCTTGGTACCCTAGGCCAGTGTTCTTGCCAGCTGAATCAGAGAGTGAGAGTGAGGAAGAGCTAGAACCTGAGGAACCTCCAGAGACTGTAGACACCCCAATGATGGTCCCCCTTGACTCAGAGGAGGATGAGGACCTGGAGGAGCAGGAGCCCCTATTAGATGTCCAGGTCAGAAAGTTTAAAAGTAGACAGGAAAAGCTTTATGGGAAAAAAATTTCAGATAGTGAGTCTATGAGAGAGGTCTAGTCATTTTTAGCTCTGGAGAAAAATGATCACACCCAGACAGTATAAAAGAGAGGCTCATGGGAAAAGTAGGTGGAGAAATTTAATGTTCCAACATGGGGGGCAAAGACTTTCTGCAGATAAGCCTCTCCTAATGTCTGTGATCCTGAAAAATCCTGGTTTTGAATGTAGCTTATGAGTAAGAAACTGTCAAAGCTGGAAAGTAATGACTTTGAATTTATGAGCCTCATTTGGCAGGCAGTGCTTTTGTTGATAACGACCAAGTTGGCAGTCCAACAGACATTTCGATGACCTCATCACTATTTTTTGCATGCTCATTTATGAAGACAAAATGTATAAGGCTGTGTGTGCTTTCAAGTCTTAATTATGGATTAATTACTGCTAATCAACTGGTCCAGACAGAACAGAACCCACACTGCATATTGGAAATTAATACAATTGAATGTGTCCAGAGATATTTCATGAGAAAAGTCCTCCATTCCTCTGCTCACAATAGAATACCTTATGCCATGAGACTTGAAATTTTGGATTTAGACAACTTAGAACTTTGATTTGACCTAAGCGTAGTACATAAAATTATCTGCAACAATGTCCTTCCTGTCAATGACTACTTCAGCTTTAATCACAACAATACACAAGCACACAAGAGATACAAACTTGAAGTAAACCACTCCAAACCCGATTGTCAACTTCAGCAACAGAGTTGTCAATGCCTGGAATGTACTACCTGACTTTGTGGTTCCATCCCCAACCCCCCCAAATTTTATTATATGCATGTATTATTTGTTGTGAGCCACTCAGAGTCCTTGGAGAGGGGCGACATACAAATCTAATATATTATTATTATTATTATTATTATTATTATTATTATTATTATCATTATTATTATTATTTTAACCTTAGACCATCTACTGTTGACTGTAAGGTGCGTGCATAAGTGCATCAGCGTGCCTACTGCCCCTAACCTTATGTTCCCTTTTATTCGTATCCATTTCATGTATTCAAATCATGTTTATACCTATCTAAAACAAAATAAAAATATATAAAGTAGGATGACTTCAGACAGAGCAGAAAGAGTCTTCAACCTTCATGTTACCAGTAGAAAAGTCTTTGAAAAACAAAAGATAAAAATTCTAGGATTTTTGTCTCTTCTGCTTCCCTTTATTGTTCAATAACATGGCTCAACAGAGCAATGGCCCCAACAAGACCACAAACTATTTCGGACTGAAATTAATCACTTCTCACTCAATTATTATTTAGGTTTGGTGTTCACACAACATTCTAACTCCACTAATCACTCTGCTAAGCGTGTTAAATTAAGCAGAACTGTGTTTTTGTAAGAGGAGAGTAATATATTTACTATGGGAAATCTGTTTTAAAACATTTACAATCAAGTCACATTCGGGAAAGGCTTACTGTTTAATATGTCCCGGAGCAAAATTATCTTTGAATATTGAATGTAACATCTGTTCAGGTTCATATGGATGAATCTGGAGAAGAGGGGGAAAAAAGGTGGTGGCGGTGGTAGAAATCTTCCAATATAAACTTCAATCAGTTTATTAATATCACTCTTGGTAACTATACAGAGATGAAGAATATGGTTGCTTTACCCTATATTCCATCAATTAATCTAGCATAGAATGTCACAATTAGTAAAAATTTGTGATGTCACATTCAGGCATTTTGAGTGGAAAACATTTCAAAAGTATTTATAAGCAGTTAATATAAACAGTCCTGCAAAATTGGAGAGGGAGAGAGAAAAAATTGGGCTTAGTTATGCATAACAGATGACTTTGCCTATAAAACTATAAGATATCGCCTTATTTTTTTAACTTGCTAGCTGCTGTTATCCCTATAGGCATATTTTAAAAATATTACGTGCAGATCTTAGCTATTTTGAACAGTATTTGTAAAAATCTGAGAATAAGACTAGAGAACAGAGGGAAGAATGAATTTAAATCTTCAGATCATGATTTCTCCATAAATAATAGACTGGAAACTTGGTCAAATTTTTATTAAGATAAATAATATATTTCCTTTAGCCTTTTTTCCAATTGGGAAGCTTAGTTTTTCCTCTGTTTGTCATTCACTTGCTTTATTCCATTCAAGTAAATACATTTGAAATGGTGCATCAACATCTCTCTATAAGGGTTAGGAATATTTTTTTTTTTAATGTAACCTGCCAAATTTAATGTGCAGCTGCTGTAGAGTTTTATCTGGAATTTCAATGATGATAAAAATGGCTGCACATTACAATTTAACACTTTACAATTAATTATTAAGTACATCACAATTCCTGATTTGGAACCACTGAAGGCTGGCAAAAGATTTCTGGGAGAAAAATGAATCACTTATGAAATATCTCTTTTATAATAAAAAGGAGGGTCCCAATAATAATTTACCCTATGCTGTATTCAGCACTTTTGCTTAGTTCAGGATAGAAAATTCTGGGTGCAGTTTTATTAAAAGCAAAGAGTTTTCAGAAGGTAGATCTGATAATTTCATTTGGTCCAGTCCTGAGTAATGCAACAAAACAATGGATGCGGCTGCTAAAGATCCACAAAGAAACAAAACAAAAATGCAACAATTTTAAGTCTCTAGAAAATCAATCATCCATTTTTTTACATACTACTATGCAAATGTTTGCACCACACAAATGCTTGCTGTGTTATACACAAGGGTGGGCTGCTCGGGGTTCACAGGGATTCAGGAGAATCTGTAGCTAAGATTCGGTTCCACATAAAGAGCTGATAGACAAATTAGTGAAGATTGGACTTAATCCCTGGATAGTTCAGTGGATTTCAAGCCGGCTGAAGCATAGACATCAGAGAGTTATTGTTAATGGTGAGTATTCTGAGCAGAGACAGGTTACAAGTGGTGTGCCACAAGGGTCTGTTCTGGGTCCTATTATTTTTAATATGTTTGTGAGTGACATAGGGGAAGGTTTGGTAGGGAAGGTTTGCCTATTTGCCGATGACTCTAAAGTGTGCAATAGGGTTGATATTCCTGGAGGGGTCTGTAATATGGTAAATGATTTAGCTTTACTAGATAAATGGTCAAAGCAATGGAAACTGCAGTTTAATGTTTCCAAATGTAAAATAATGCACTTGGGGAAAAGGAGTTCTGTGTTAGCAAAAACTTCAGAAGAGAAGGATTTAGGGGTAGTGATTTCTGACAGTCTCAAAATGGGTGAGCAGTGTGGTTGGGCAGTAGGAAAAGCAAGTAGGATGCTTGGCTGCATAGCTAGAGGTATAACAAGCAGGAAGAGGGAGATTGTGATCCCCTTATATAGAGCGCTGGTGAGACCACATTTGGAATACTGTGTTCAGTTCTGGAGACCTCACCTACAAAAAGATATTGACAAAATTGAAAGGGTCCAAAGATGGGCTACAAGAATGGTGGAAGGTCTTAAGCATAAAACGTATCAGGAAAGACTTAATGAACTCAATCTGTATAGTCTGGAGGCCAGAAGGAAAAGGGGGGACATGATCGAAACATTTAAATATGTTAAAGGGTTAAATAAGGTTCAGGAGGGAAGTGTTTTTAATAGGAAAGTGAACACAAGAACAAGGGGACACAATCTGAAGTTAGTTGGGGGAATGATCAAAGGCAACATGAGAAAATATTATTTTACTGAAAGAGTAGTAGATCCTTGGAACAAACTTCCAGCAGACGTGGTTGGTAAATCCACAGTAACTGAATTTAAACATGCCTGGGATAAACATATATCCATTGTAAGATGAAATACAGGAAATAGTATAAGGGCAGACTAGATGGACCATGAGGTCTTTTTCTGCTGTCAGTCTTCTATGTTTCTATTCTGTGCAGTTCGGAGAACTCCCAAATCCCACTTCTGACTGGCCCCGCCATTCCACCCTGCCCCTCCCAGGAGTCCCCATGTGGCCTGTTTTCGATGCAGTTAAGTGCAGTGTGCACATGAAGAGTGAAAGAGTGGGCCTACCGGAAGATTGGGAAGGTCAGAAATGGGCCAATTTCTGGATTCCAGAGGGACTCCGGAGTCTGGGGAGGCCATTTTCGCCCTCCCAGAGGCTCGAGGAGAGCCTCTTGAGCTCATGTACAATAAAAACATCTCCATCTGCCATGGTGCAGGAGGCCATTTAGGCCACACCCACCATGGCCACACCCACCCAGCAACTGGGCGCAGAATCCCTTGCTAAAAATTTTGAAGCCCACCCCTGATTATACATTATGATGGAGCTCTTATAGGAAAGATGTGTAGATGACTAACAATGTTGTAATATAGGACCTTTGTGTATGGGTTACATTGACAAAGAAGTAGCACATGCTCACTTATTTCTACCATAATAAGAAGTAGGTTGGCATAGGATTGTAGTTTTTATCTGTTAGAGGAGAAGCAAATTTTTTCTTAAAGCTATTCCATTTTAGTGACAAATTATTGCATTTGGGATTGAAGTTTTAGGAAATATTATGTTCAAAACTACATTTTTCCCTTTCCTATTATTTTGATTACACCCTGTAATTTCAAGGAAGCAAATATGATAGTGCCTAACAAAGAGGTTCTACTGGGAACTTTACTGCAGCAGGGCTTATAAACATTAAATACAAATAAAAACTTAAAACATCTGTTTTGTTGTTTTCTGCCAAAGGGAAGGAGGGAGAATTGAAATTTCTGAGGGCCATAAGAAAAGCATTTGTGAGCAACATGTAGTCCATATGCTTTGGGTTTCCCATCACTGTTGTATTTATACAGATATAGATGATATTCATTAAATCTGCAGTTGTGGTTATTAACAGGGATTTAAAACTGAATATATTATTACTGTAAAAATTCTTCTCCCCAATTTCCACCAGTGAAATTATAAGAAGTTGATATGCATTTTCCTGCCCCTCCTCGCAATTTGTCCTATATTAATGGGATAAGAAAAATGAAGTTAGATGATGAGAGCAGAGAAATCTGTCATTTAACAACAATTAGGTGAGGCTGTCCAGAATATTTTATGGCTATCTAACTGAGCATAATGTGTGTCATGTGAGCGAGTGAATGATCAGATATTTATTTCATTCCAAATACTAAATAATAATTTAGAAAAGGAAGACCGAGATTGAACATTGATATTCTATGGCAGCCATAGTCCTTGCCATTAGACTATAGCTCAGTGGTTCCCAACATGAGGTCTGCACCGCAAAGGGGGGCAATTTGATTTTTAATGGGGGCAATTGGAGCCTTGTTTAAACCAAGTTAATGGCCTTTTAGGCTTCCTCTGCATGTGTAGATTTCACGTTTGAATTATATGTCATTGGGGGGCGGGCATCAGGATTTTAGAGATGCTTGGGTGGGGCATGGCCAAAAAAAAGGTTGGGAACCACTGCTATAGCTGTTCTATTTGGTCCATAATCCAATCACTCATTTATTCAGTGATTACAGAGATCCTTAATATCTTTTTTAAAAAGTGTGTGGGGGAAGGGGGAAGCTTATTTGAATATTTCTTATTACCATATTTTAAGTTTTAAACAAAAACCTGAAAAACATTATGACATTTGGTGTCAGAAAGGTTAGGAAAACAACCAACAAATTCATTAAATTGCATGCCTAATTTAATCCATGAAACAAAAAAAAAATGTTGATTAGAGGAACACTCTTAAGACTGCAGCCAGCACTGGAATTTGAAAACATTCAGCTCAAAGGATAATGTTGGTGTAGCAAAAAATAAAAAGCAGTGATTGATAACAATCCATTTTACCTAATGTTAGTTACCTAAGGCTTTGCCTTGCCATTTACAATGCTAACATGTCCCCCTTTTGTTGAGCTGCAACCTGCTTCGACTGAATAGAAACTTTTTTTCATTAAAAGGACAGCAAAATAATAGAATCTCTGGGTAAATTAATGCATCCAGATATCTGAGAATTCACCTCCATCCTCATAAATAGTTAGTATGCCCATAGAAGTAGATAATTTATAGGTTAACATTTTTCTGTAATTTGTCATTTGCTCTTTCCCTCTAAAGCTAAATCACTTCAGAAATGCATAAAAGGGGGAAAGAAGAAATAGTCTTTTTATTTTTATTAGAATGCACTAAATGGCAATAAAGTAATGTGAATACAGTGGGGACCTCTTAAATCTCTAATAGTTAAATCTAGAGCTGCAACAGGTCCATCCTTTATCTGATATTCTTTTAAGTTCATTTAATACCAGGAGGGGAATCGTGATGTGAATTGGTGCTAATGGACTCAAACATTGAAATAATTCAATGAGACATCTGGAAAGGGTTATGCCTTGTAACTTAATTGACAGATATCTGTTTTGTGTCATACAGTGCAGAATGGGAGAAAAGTAACTAAACTCATTATTTGAAAAGCAATAATTCAGTCTCTTGGCTTGCTCATTATTGTACTTGTATATTCATTTATTTTGATTCCTCTCTAGTTTTGTAGCTCAGCATGGATTACCATTATTTTCATTCTGACATTCTAATCTCATTCTCATAATTCATTGTCAATGTCTGGGAGAATCCAAATTGCTAGTGTTGACCCAGGAAGTTGCAAATAGCTTGTTTCATACACATTGACAAGATCACTGCCTTCTTTGCTTCAGGACATTATCTTTAAGTTCAGCCAAAAAGAAATATGGTTGTACGTTTTATCAGGGAACACAGTATTGCTGCGTTCCATACTAATACACTGATAGTTGCCTCTCCTGAAATATGCCATCTTGAGAAAATGTACTGGATCTAACACAATATATGAGGCTTAACTACCATATGCATTGTCACTGGATCACATTCCTTGCCCTTAAGCTAGTGTGATGACTCAGGGTATGGCATGAAAGCAACACAGCCAGAGAACAGGTCTAACTCCCCTTTATTGATCCAATTTTGCTCCCCAAAGTCCTCACATTTATTACAAGTTCTGGAGCAAAGCTCTCTCACACACCTTCAGCAGGCTCTGGCTGTGAGTAATCCACTAGGTAAGGTTAGCCAAACAATAACCAGGACCAGCAGTTCAATAAACCAGGTTTAGCCAAAGTAACCAGAGCCAGCAATCTAGTAAAACAGGTTAGCCAAACAGACACAGTAATCTACACAGATTCAAGACTTGTTCCCAACAAATGCCCCCCAGCAGCATATCCTTACATCTCAGTCCCCAGGGGTGCCTTGTGCAGGAAGGGCGGGGCATTCTTCTCCCTAGTAGCTGCCTCAGTCTATGTTGTTCTTGCCTTCTCTCTTCTCTCCATGTTCTAGGATCAGGAGGGAATGGTCCTTGCTCTTTGCCTGAGCTTCATCTCTCCTGCTCCTCCCTATCTACAAGCTATTCTAATGTTGCAAAGCTGTGCCCTGACTCATTCTGCCCTTCCACAGTTTCCTCCAAGGCCAACAGAGCCATCATCTTTCTTTCTGTTGGCCTTTGTTCCAACTCATCTTCCACCAGAGATTCAGACTTGGGGGCGGGGGCATGACAGCTAACATGCAATCCTTGTCCATTTTACATCTGAGAGATTTAAAAAGGATTTTCCACTCTGATTTAAAAGGGACTTCTTTTTTCGTGAGCCTAGCATATGTCATATTGATTGATGTTTTATATTTGAAGAGCTATTAGTTCTATCCAATAAAAAGATCCATCTACCTCAGGGTTCAATAGAGATCTTAAATGCAGCAAAGCTTTGGTGTTTTTTTTTTTTTTAACAAATATTGCCATGGATCCTTACAATATGGATAAACAATTATGATATTTCTGTGGTGGGGTATATATTTTGGAACAAACTGCTTTATATAGTTGTGGCTTGTTCCTTTCAAATTATATTTTAGAAGAAGGCTTGAAATCTATTTTAAACCCAAGACTTACAGAGTTTTAGAAGGGCCTTTTTTAATGCTGTAGTGTGAATTTTCAGGTTTATAGTTTTTTTGTGAGCCACAAAAAGCCATTTGTGAGAGGCATATCTATTTGTAATATAAACAAACATGCAAACAATATGCTTGCAATTTGAAAGTGGATATGCAACCAATCTGCCCTGAAGCAAACAGATGCAGAACTATATAGCAGGAATGAAACATCCTGTGAATGTATTTTCTTGCCTCCTGTTTATGTGAGATGTATAGCATCTTGTTGGTTTCCTTTTATTTTATTTATTTGAATTTATCTTGCGTCTAAACAACAAAAGGCAATATATCCATAGCTCTATGAATCTTTGGGTAAACACAGATTATAGCCTTACAGAAATTTGGAAGGTAAGTGTTGACAGTATGTTGTAAGGAACAAAGGATCCCAAACTTTCTTGAAGGGTTTCATTCAACTATCTACATTTAAATGGGGTACAATATGGCTTCCATTGTATGAAATGTCATATGTATGGCCCTAAAATAGAATAAGGTTTTATACAATTTTAAGTAGTTTAGTAATATTATCCAAACACATGATACAACTTTGGGGGAATCCATCCATCCATCCATCCATCCAACCATTCACCCACCCACCCCACTCCACCTCTCCCTCCCTCCCTCCCTCCCTCCCTATATACCTACCCACCTACTCTTCAGACCTATCTAATGAATAATTCTGTACTTTGTACTATACATTTCTGAGTGATTTTGGAAGAATCTTAACTAGCTTTGTGACATTGTAAAGTTTAAGAAAAACCTCAAAACAAAACTAAATTTCACTGAATCAAAGAAGGATCTTGGGTAATTATATAACCATCTGCAGTTCTATTCCTTGTACTCTGGCGCAAACAGCAATATTTTAGTTTAATTGATCAAGCCCTTTGAAATATATTTTCCCAAATGCTTGTTTGACCTTTCATTGCTATGACTAATAACAAAATTATGAATGTTCCACACTCCACATTTTTCTTCATCATTTAATTGGATTGCCTAAAATATATGAAATACTGAACAACGCTAAAAATGAACTTCACCTGCCTTCAGGCTTGCAAGCTCTATGGGATCAGAACAAAAGGAATGAGGAGATGGAAAGTGAAAGAGAGCTTTGCCAGAAAGAGCTGAGATAAATTTATTCCAGAATTCTCTCCCCTTTACATAATAGGTAACACCTATTTTTGATTCAGTTTTCTTTATTAACCTTCCCTCCTTTCCTTCTGAATGAGCCAAAAAGAGGAAAAAAAGTCTTCATGTGAATTCTATTTCCAGGACTACCCAGAAACATGGAATGAAAATTAGGAAAATAATATGGAAGAGATTGATTCAGAAAGAACATTTGGAATGGAAGAACAAGTGACTGAGGGAAGCAATGGAGAAAATTTGACAATTTTAATTTGGCATGAGAATTTGCTGTTTCAGCACAGACTGAAACTGAGCTGCACGACTTTCCTTCATTTTGAGTTTCTGTTCAAAAATATATTATTTGCTATTTATGAACTGCTTTGCCCCCAACTCCTGTTGTGCTCTCTTTGCCTCTGTGTCTCTCTCTGTCTCTCTCCTTCCAGGTGATGGGTCCTTCAAGTCAGAAGACACTCAGCATGCTATCATGTACTAATGGTTCTATGAGGTGGCTAGATTAAAGCCTTTGGGATACCTAGTTGGTGATGTTGCCATATCTGGAAAACCCCCCCACAAAGATAGAAATAGTAGGAAGGTAAGATATGGGAAAACCTCAATATATGAAAAATGAAATAAATCAACAGCGCATCTACATCTTAGGCATAAATTAATTGGTAATAGACTGGACTGGGGTATTTTCAGTCAAAAGATCACAATACTTGCTATTCAAGACATGAAAAATATACTACTATTTACTATTCAAGACATGAAAAACATAGAAGAAACAATGCTGGTTTTATAATTAGGAAGGCTATATCAAGAAAATAAACCTGGAATGCAACACAAACAATGAATGTATAACATCAATTAGTCTTCATGGAATAGCCTTTAATATGCAGGTTATTCAGGTTTATGTTCCACAGATTCAGTGTATTTCTCCTTCCCTTCCTTTCCTGTTAGGAGAGCCTCCTGCAAAAAGGGCCAATCATTCTGATTTTTCAAAAACAAAATTTGGTAGTTCATCAGGGAAGCAACCAGGGAAAACCCAAGGATAACTCCAATGGATAAAGGTGGGTATGTTGGGGTGTTTTCCAGTCCAAATCAAGGATGAGTTCCAAATTATCTCGCTGCTGGTTTGCTCCCTCCCTCCTTTGTTGTGTGTGTGTGCCTCATGGGTGTGCACATACGCAGTAACAAATTTTTTTAAAAAAACCCTAAGAAGAATAAAATATGATGACTGCATATACAGTGCCGTGCATGCTCAGAAGGAAAATAAAAATAAAAATTCATTTTAAAAAAAAAAAAAGATGGCAGTGCCCACAGACCATTACTGATTGGTCTGGTTTGGTGACATTATTGTCTGAACCAGGAGGAACCCACCCCTGGTTTCACTAGCAGTGGTTGCTCTTCCTTCCCCAGGACTGGCCCACAACTTTCCACTGCTGTCCTCTTCTTGACCCCTGTGCAGCCACACATCAGGCACTGGACTCAGCTGTTCATCTCCTTTTTTATCAACCATATCTAGACCTGGAGGCTGTTGACTCTCCATGTAAGAGCTGACGGATGGACTAGGTTCCACCACTGTCTTTTTCTCTGCCAGCTCCATTCCCCCTTCCTCCTCAGGTTACCTTGATGATGACTCTGACTCTCAGGCCTCCTCTTCCTCTGATTCAACTGCTGGAGGGACCAGCAGCTATGGCAGGAACAGAGGTTTTGTCTTCTGAGATTTTGGAGTCATGCTGGAGCCTAGAGAGAAGTTCCCTAAAGATGGGCTTCAATATGAGTCCAAAAGCTCGGAAGATAAAACCTTGGGTCCTGTTTACTGACACAGATTGGGTCCTGTATTATTTATCCTCACAGATTGTATATACCTGTTCTACCTCCTATGATTCCTGGCCCCTTTAACTATTTGGTATGCTGCCTCGGTCATCCAAAGATGATTGCACCTCAACCTTCCCTTGATTTTAGCCTTCTGCCCTCTTGAAAAGCCCAGCCTGAAAAATAAAAGAAGTATGAATAATAACATGGATATTATGGTTTGCAGTAGAGATGACTGGGAGAGAATGCAAAATCCTTAACGGAGATTTCCTTCCTGCTTGAGTGCTATGGCTCTTTGGGATCCAATCCAATAATGCTGACTTATACTTTATTGCTGCAGATTTAGGAAGACGGAAGGACTAGGTTATTAAAAAATATTGTGTTTGAAAATCTGGTTTCAGTTTGTATCCATATTGTCTTGGAAATTAATAAAATATTAATGTATAATATACAGTTCTTCTTATAGTCAATTTGTGGTATAATATGATTTATACTTACTTTGCGCTCCACCACTATTCAAGAAACTGAGTAAATGTACATTTTTCAGTGTACTTGGCATATAATTACATGTTTCACCATTTATTTGTTAGAGACCTCAGTGCATTTCATTTATAATATGCTACCATGTGCTGGAGCTCAGCTGCTCTCTAGATCCAAATCATATGCCAATTATTTTTTGCCCGTGGAGCTACCTAGGCAATATTTGAAGTGTCTTAACATTTTTAGTTTATTAATTATATTTCTAATGAGGTAGTTCATTTATATTTTAATTAATGTATACATTTCTAGAATACAAAGTAAGGTTTTGTTCTGATTATTTACCAAGGATAGCTTGCTTAGTTATTTAGCAATGGATTGAAATATTTCACAGGGTTTTATAGTTAATGAAGTAAAGTACAGAATGACACATAGAAACAAACTAATAAAATAACTGGGTTCAATCTATGCTCTCTATAACCAGCTTTCTTATAATCCTTCTGCTGCTATAAACACAACACAACTAGTTAATGTCATTCATTTTTACGGCATTTGCAGAAGGTCATTCCATCAGCAATCATTAACTATCTCCTTTACACAAGCCATTGTTCTTAAACATGCTCTTTTTAAAAATCCTGTGCAGTGTAAGCTTATGCAACAATAAATGTATTAATTATTAAAGTGCCACAAAATGCACTGAATATTTAGGTAAACCCAGTTCTGAAACAGAAGGTTTATTCTATCAACAAAATTCAACTCTCCCACCCTCTCTGATGGCTCTGAATGTGCCTGAACTAGCTTTAATTGCTGTCAGTTTTAACTAAGCATAAATCTGATTGATTAAATGGCATTAGGTCAATGTCATTTGTTTTGCTAAATGACTACCAATTATCAGTTATGTATAAAACTGAGCTTTACTGCTGCACCACTTCAGCTACCCACTACAATGTGAAATATTATGAAACTATATATAGTTTCACAAATTGGCTAGATTACACCATAACACCATCCCTTCTACATAATCTCTCATGGATTCTATTAGATCACATGACTGAATATATAAAGATGATGCAGTGATTGGAATTAATAAATAATAAAATTAATAAAATATTAGAATAATAACAGATTTGAATGTTATTACATTCATTTATTTTTTGAGGAGAGGAGGGATACTTTTCTCCAACATTTCTTTAAAGTTAACCTTAAAAAAATCAAAATACAAGAGGATTTAATACAATTTCACTGAATAACTCTCCTTGCAATATTTCGGAAATAAATACAAAGTTATCACTTTGCCTCACTGAATAGCTGTCCATATATAAATTACCTAATTTCAGAATCACGGCACAGTGGAAAATAGGCAAGAATCCCACTCTTCTTCATATGACATTAAGACCATCATTTATTTAACTCCGTGTCTGATTTCAAAAGAATGCTTAGATATATTTCAATATTGCCAAATGTCAAACTCAATCTTGTCCAGTAATGGGAGAGTAGAATAGACATTACCATTTCCAAAATGCCATTTTTTTTTCTAGGCTACCAATTTTCAGTCTCATTTTAAAAGGATTTTTATTGCTTTGGCTATGTTCAGAATTCTTTTGGAATAACAACAACAAAAATGACATTACTTCTGAATGTAAACAAGAGGCATTTATTTCCAAATGAAAGTAATTTATGGGCAGGGGGATTTCTGATATCAGAAAGTAAGAAATATTACAGCTATATTGCAATTGTATTGTAATAAAGCATTCAGAAATGTTCTATTATATGACAAAAATCCTGGCAATCAGGATCAAATGTTATGATTTGGGGAGTGCTGGGTGCTATTACAAAAAGATAGTACCCTATTCTACTATTGCATTTGAAATGCATGCCTTGCCATTTTTAGACAACAAATATATCATAGGCAGTACATGTTCTTTACACAGGTCCTTTCATAAACAAGCTCCCTTTCTTCTTGCCCAGAGGAAACACAAGAATCAGGAATTAATAGAATCATTACCATTTCATTAAGATTGATGCAAAGTTAATGAAGAAACAGGATAAAATCCAAAAGAGAATAATAGAACTGGTAGCAGAGACTTGAGTAAGGAAAGTCCGGTAATGTGAATTTTTTTAAAAAATATTGAAAGTGGATAAAGTATAGAAACAATAGTGGCAGATGGTGAATAAGCAACAGCAGATCATTTGGGGAAGGCTTTTTTAAAGGTTTATTAAAACGATTCCTAAAAAATTGAATTATTATTATTTATTTTTTTAGAAAATAATTTTTATTACATATATACACATTTACACAAATAAAATAAATGGTATAAATCATAAGTTGAAACAATGCCAAATTAACATATACTAACAGACAGACAAACAAACAAAGAAACAAACAAAAAGAGTTCTTATAATATAATTACTTATTTAAGTACACTAAACAATGATAACAATAACAATTAACATATAGTATAATATATAATATTTGTACTTAAATTCCCTTGAGGGGGTAAGTTATAAATCATCATATAGTTTTAAATTATCTTCTGGTGAAGTATCTCATAACCACAGTATCTACCATTTTCTCCTTTAGGTTGTCCCTATTCCATTAATCTTGTTTTCCCCTTAACCGCCTTCTTTCATTCATGTTTAATTTATTTAAATTCATACAAATCTTTCCTAAAAAAAAATATTGTATATAGATCTTCTATAATTTTTCATATGAAATAAAAAGGATATAAAGTATTGTTATTATTGTATTTCAATTTAAGTTTTTGTTTCTTCTCTTAAACCAATTGTAGAAGTATTTCCAAGTTTTATAATGATCAGATTCTTCTTTGTTTTTTAATTTGAGTGTTAATGCGTCTGATTCTGCACAATCTAGAATTTTTTTTATTATCAAATCGTCCTCTGGAGGTTTGGGTTGTTTCCATTGTTGGGCAATTGCCATCCTAATTGCAGTCAATATGTGTATTAATAAATAATATTTATTTTTATCTATTTTTTGGTCTATGATCCCAAGGAGGAACGTTTCTGGTCTTTTATTTATTTTAATTTGTAATATTTCTTTTATCCAATTTTGCATTTTAATCCAAAAAATTTTAATTATTGGGCAAGTCCACCAAATGTGATAATAAGTCCCCTTTCCTTTACATCTCCAGCATTTTGGATTTATTCCTTTATACATTTGTGATAGTCTCGCCGGGGGGAGGTGCCATCGGTAGTACATTTTATATATGTTTTCTCTAAATGCTGTTGATCTCGTCAATTTGTAGTTTTTAGTCCAAATTGTTTCCCATTTATCCAAACTTATACTATACCCAAAGTTTCTGCCCCAGCTGTGTATATTATTTTTGACAATTTTTTATTATGATTTTGATGGTGAATCTAAAATTCTGAACATCTAGAAAGTCACCAATATATAGGCAAAAAGGGGTCAGCTATAAGATAGATCCATGTACAGTAAGTTATTCCTACTCAACTGATTGGCTATATTTGAAAGATAGACCAAGGACAAAAAAAATATGTGGGACCTTGTTTTGTTTTTTCTTTTGCTTCAAGCAGAAATAGGAGGAAGATCAGTGTAGTAGCTAGATATTCATGCATTTTAAGTTCAGGCAGCTAGTAATGGTATAACAGTTTAGTATTGTCACAAGGAAATGAAAGAGATTAAGCTGGTGATGTGGATGAAGAGAGACAAAATATCTTGCTTTAGCAAATCAAAGCTGTTTTTGTTAGGCTTTTTTCATGGCTGACCCATATGACCAATTTAACCTGCTATAAGTAAAAGCCACTGACCATTTCTCAAGGACAAGAGAGTACAATATTATTCTAAATCCATTTCCAGTCCAGAAGGAAGACTACTGTTGGTCATCTTTTCCTATGATGCTTTACAAGTAGTGTGTTAAATTTATATTTACCAAAAAAGAAATAAATTAACCGAAAATAGTTTGTCGTGAAAGCGACTGTCTGCAAAGGCTCCTGGATTGGGGCTGAAAGATGAAAGGGGAGCAGTATGTTCTTTCTCTTATTTTGGTAGAGTAGGTTGCCCTGATTGGAAAAAAAACCCCTAACAATATTACAAGTAGTATTTTTGACTAGTGTTGGGCGAACCGAACCCGCACAATTTGGGTCCGTACCAAATGTTGTGGTGTCCAGCATGCCAGACCCGAACCCGAATTTTTTAAAAAATTCGTGCTTTAGTTCAGCGTTCATGCCGAACAACGCAAAAGCCACCACCCAGCTGTCATCTGCTGAAAAGAGGAGGAGGAGCCGGGCACCGGTGGCGATGGAGGAAAGCAAACACCAGGGAGCTATTGGCCAGTTGGGAGGCTGGGAGGGAGGCACAAAAGGAGCTGGGAAATCCCACGAAGAGATTCTGGGGGCGGAGCTATGACGTCACGTATACCGGCAGGTTGCTAAGGACGCCAAAGTGATCACTTCCTGGATTCCATGGAATCCAGGAAATGATCACTTTGGCGTCCTTAGCAACCTGCCAGTATACATGACATTAAAGCTCCGCCCCCGGAATCTCTTCATCAGAGGGATTCCCCAGCTCCTTCAAAGGGAGGTCTTTTCATGTAAAAATTTAAAAAAATATTTTTACGAAAAATGATGCCACAGCGGTGCTGCAAGCAAAGAAAGGTCTTTTCATGTAAAAATAAAAGTTTTTATTTTCATGTGAAAGGACCTCCCTTTGCTTGCGGCACCCTGCGGCGTCCTTTTTTGTAAAAATAAAAATAAATAAAAAATCCGTAAAAATAAAAATAAAAATAAAAAACGATGGGATTCCGGGAGCGCCACGAACTGTTTGGGTTCGGATTCGAATTCAGCCGAATTTTGTGCCAAGTTCGTCTGAACTTGCGAACCGAAACGCCGTTGGGTTCGCCCATCACTATTTTTGACTTAAGCCAATTAAAGTGGTTCTGTCTAGTTAACTAGTGTGCTTCATTTCTTTGTGCGCAACACTTCCATTCAAAATTGTTTATATGTTCATGCATGCAAGTGTAGGAAGGTAGACTTGTTTTTTTTATATATAATAATTTATTTATCTTTAGGATTTTCTGTTTGGTTGGTCAGTTTTGTTTTAACCAAGTGCATATGAGTATTTTTTCTATTTGTGCTTCAGGGCAGTTATAAAATAAGTAAGTCCACCAATGATCAGACCATGCTAAATGCAGTCAGGAGAGACCATAATCTTAGCCAAAGCAAAAGAGTGGATGAAATTGAAAAAGGGATTTCTGAAGTGACCTTCATTTCTAATAATTTTACATAGAAAACTTCAGCAGGTTAAGGCTTCAATGTAGAAAAGACGTTTACTTGTCTGGAAGGAACAGAAGACAGCTACAAGAATTCTATGCAGTAATTCAAGGATGCAAAATTTATGATCAACAATTTTATTGTAACCCATCCCCAAAGAAATCCAGCAACTGTAAACAGATTTACAAACCTCAGATGTAAATAATGAAAAGAAAACATACTTTTTTTCCTATTCACTGGAAATTTCAGAGGTTGCCTTTCAGTTTCAAAACATTGGAAGTACAATATGGTGGAGGAGATATTGGTGTACATGTTTTGGTATTGTTCCTTGGCTGTGTTGTTTGAACTTCATAATTTTTAATATAGGATTAGGGAGAGAAATAAGAATCAAACATAATAATGTCATAGTTATAATTATACTAAATTTAAATTCTGCAGGGTTTTGTCCTTGTCTGAAGACAGGAGCAAATGTGACTGTATGTACCAGCTTGCCTGTTAATAGTTCATGTATAGCATGCTTTGAGTGGTAACAAGAAGCACACAATCATCAATTTATGTAGAATTCTGGATTTACTGTGCACTGATTGTAGACAAGTATTTTTTTTTTTATGATGAAAATAATATGTAAAATCCGTTTTAGAATTCTGGTTTGAATATATGTGCTCATTTTCTACCAATTCTATTCTATGTGAATTGATTTGCTATTAATATTTTGAAAAGACTAACCAAAATTCTGTGTGATCCAAGTTTAATCTACTGTTTGTGAGTTTCCATTAAAAAATATGCATGTTATTCCTGCTTTTTGTTGAAGAGACGGAGTAACGACACGGACACAAGAGCTGGATTTAAACTGGGTCATTTTTATTAATAATAAATTAGCATAATTTATTTAATTAAATTAGCATAAATTAACATACTCAACTATGACCCAAGCAATGGACCTGCAGGGTCAAACAAATACTTCCGGGGTGGAAATGACGTAGCAATAACATTCCTGGGCAACATATGGGCGTAGCTCGATGCTAGTCCAGGTGAGGAACCACTCCCTCACCTGAGACCCTGCCATGCACTTGCATGAGGGGGGTCCCGCGGGCTAACCCCTCCCAGGGGACTTCCAGGTGCGGGACCCAAAGACAGGTTCCCCCCAACTGCTCAGGTAGCCCCCACCATGAGCTTGGAGAGAACCTGTCAATCATCCCCAAAGATGCCCAAGGGAGAACGCGCAGTTGCTAAACCACCACCCAGTTTCCCGCCCCTAACCTGCCTACCCAAATGACCAAAGGTAAGCCAATCAGCCTAAAAGGTGCAAGCACCCCCTAACTGCACCTCCATCTCCCCAGTGTGGAATGGGCGAAAAAACGGCCTGGCCTAAGGGGCAAAGCCGCAAAAAATTCCCATTCGGCCCCCCCAAGGGCGACCCTTGAAAGCACACTGCAAAATAGGGAGGGCGGGTGGGTGTCTGCTCTCAGGCTGCAGGTCCGGGCGAAAAGGCTGATCCCGGGCCTGCGAGCCCTTATATAGGGCCAGCAAGCCCCGCCCGGACCCAGCAGCCAAACAGGCCTTGCAGGCCTGAATCTAGGCCGAAATCTTGTCTCGCGAGATTTCGGCCAAGAAACAAGATGGCGGCCGCCATGAGGAGTACGGGGCCTGCCCGACCCTCCAACAAACGCCGCCCGCGGGGTGAGTCCGCTGGTGCTATTGTTGAAGAGACGGAGTAACGACACGGATACAAGAGCTGGATTTAAACTGGGTCATTTTTATTAATAATAAATTAGCATAATTTATTTAATTAAATTAGCATAAATTAACATACTCAACTATGACCCAAGCAATGGACCTGCAGGGTCAAACAAATACTTCCGGGGCGGAAATGACGTAGCAATAACATTCCTGGGCAACATATGGGCGTAGCTCGATGCTAGTCCAGGTGAGGGACCACTCCCTCACCTGAGACCCTGCCATGCACTTGCATGAGGGGGGTCCCGCGGGCTAACCCCTCCCAGGGGACTTCCAGGTGCGGGACCCAAAGACAGGTTCCCCCCAACTGCTCAGGTAGCCCCCACCACGAGCTTGGAGAGAACCTGTCAATCATCCCCAAAGATGCCCAAGGGAGAACGTGCAGTTGCTAAACCACCACCCAGTTTTCCGCCCCTAACCTGCCACGGAGCGGGGCTCAGATCTCTATCTTGGCCCCCCGACTCCCCCCTCTAGCTGCGCCAGCTCACGCAGAGACCGCTGCAGGTCCTGTAAGAAAATGGTGTTCCCCTGTTCTGACAGGTGAACGCCGTCGGCCCGGTAAAGCCACGGCCGATCTACAGTGATGAGGGGATGGGCCACTACAAAGCATTGCTCAGAATGCGCAGGCCCCGCCAACAAGAAGCCATCAAGGTAGTGAACGACCGAGCCCAGACCACTGCGT
The DNA here is from genome assembly GCF_031021105.1 of Erythrolamprus reginae. NCBI lineage: Eukaryota > Metazoa > Chordata > Lepidosauria > Squamata > Dipsadidae > Erythrolamprus > Erythrolamprus reginae. Next base: position 169,520,633 of record NC_091950.1, on the reverse strand, counting down.
CCCCTGAGCACCCACTCCAAGAAGGTGCTAAAGCTCTCAAAAAGAGAGCATGAAACAGAGCAACCCATGGGCAAAGCCCTGTCCACATAAAAGCCCCCCTCGAAGCGGAAGCCCAACAGCTCGAAGTCGTCTGGGTGTATGGGGAGGAGCCGAAATGCCGACTTAATGTTGCATTTACCCATAAGGGCTCCAACCCCACACTTCCTAACCATGGCTACGGCCGCATAAAAGGATGCGTACCGGACTGAACAAAGCTCGTCAGGAATGAAATCATTCACTGACTCCCCTTTTGGGAAAGACAAATGGTGAATCAACCAAAATTCACCACTCGCCTTTTTGGGGACCACCCCCAATGGGGATACCCTAAGATTCGGGAAGGGCGGCTCCGGGAAAGGCCCCAGGACCCTGCCCTCGGCTACCTCCTTCCGAACCTTCTCCCTAACAATGTCTTCATGTCCCACAACCGACCTGAGGTTGTCGGACATGAAGGTCTTCCTAATCCCCATGTAAAGGATCCGGAATCCCTTGGAAAAGCCTAGCAAGAGAGCAGCCGCTCTCGAGCGAGGGTGGTAGTCAGCCAACCAACCCTCAAGTGCTACTAAATTAACTGGGCTGGGCCCCTTTTCCCCCAGCAGGTGGGGGAGGTTTGGTTGGACCCCCACCCCTCTTTTCCGCCCCCTTCTTGGGGCGGGGGCACACGGAAGAGGCATGGGACCCCCCACAATTCCCGCATGCATGCTTGTACCTACAAAAGGGGCAAAAACACGCCCCCTTTGAAGCAAACTCATGACACGCAGGGGAGGCTCCCCTTCCCGCTCCCCCCCCTAGCCGCCTTGGCTGGTGTGGAAGCCACGGGTTCCTCCTCCATAAAATGACCGCTATCGGTCCTGTCGCACCCTTCCTTGCCAGACATATGCGTGGCCTGGAACCATAGATCCGGCACCACCATATCCCAGGGGAGGGAGGGGTCGTGAGCTATCCGCATCCTAAAGCCCTTGTCATAGTGATGCCAAATAGTCCCCTCGTACTCAAAATGCACCCTGGCAATCAGGTCGATGTATTTGAGCATTGAAGAGGCCCTAGCCGGCTGCCGTTGAATGACCACTGACGCATAAGACAAGAAAGCGTACAGCCATGAGCTGAAACACTTGGTGACTTTGGTCTTTTGGGGCTTTTCCCCTGGGACTAAATCCTTTTCCTGCTTAGGGACCTCTCTATTCAGTAGAGAGAAGAGGTCCACGTACTCCCCCCTCCAAATCGCCTCCTTCACCGATGGGTGGAGGTGATACCCTAAGGGAGTGGCCGGTAACCCGCATGGAATGGCCCCTGGCTTAATAGTCGCAAAGGGGTCCCACACGGTGTTGGCCCCCATACCTAAAACACCTAAACCTTGGGGATAGGCCATCAAAGGAGGCAGGGGCATTATGGCGGGCACCGGAGGGGTCCAACCCCCCACCCCAGGCACCCCGGGAACCCCCGATACCCCAGGCCCTAGAAAAGGGGCCGCACCGGGGGGCGGCGCCGTCGAAGAAACCGGTGGGGACCACACCTGACCGCATGCGCCCGTGGGTGACCCCATGAAACTAGCCCCACTCCCCAAACCCGGCGGGTAAAGGCCCGCAGTGGGCAAGGGGAGAAGTGAAGGAGATGTGGCGTGTGGTGCAGCCTCACCTGCCCCGTACGGGGTGGAAGACATCCAGGGGGGCCCCATTACCGTGGGGCCCGGGAACGACGCCATCTGCCCGGACTGGGCCATCTGCCCGGTTTGGGCCATCCGCCCAGTCTGGGCCATCTGCCCGGCCTGGGCTGCCGCTTCCGCCAGATCTCTTCCTAAAGCCGCCACTGCCGGCACGAGGGGCCCACCTGGGCCCGAGCCCGACCTCCACTGCTCCAGCTCATCAAGCCTCTCCAGGACCCTAGCCCAGGAGAGAGAGGGAGAAACATTGGGTGGAGGAGCGGTGGGCAGAACCCCCCCTTCAGGTGGAACCACCCCAGGGGCCCTCTCCATGTTAGCCCGAGCCCGGGCTGAAGGCCTCAACGCCCTCCTAGGCCGCCCAGTAGGTTGGGCCTGAGGGGCCTGAGCTCGCCTCTTCTTAGGGCCCATACCCCAACTCCAAATCTAGTTTTGGAAACCAAATATGTGCTCCAACCAGGAGCAGCGCATGGCAGCAAGGCCCCCAACCAAGCCCAGAGCCCTATCAGGGGAGGCCCCACAGCCAAACCGATCCCACGTGGCAGACTGGGCCAGCAATCACAGCTGGCACCAGAGGCAGGGCACCCCACCCCCCGGACTGAACCCCAGAAGGGGACACAAAAGAGCACCCACTCCCCCTCGGGCCCGAGGGGGAGAATCCAGTTAAGGCCTTCTCGCCGGACAGGAGACAAAATGGCGGCCGCCACACGAGGCCGCTCCAAAATGGCGCCCAATAGCAGAGCACAGCAAAGTGTCTGCTCTCAGGCTGCAGGTCCGGGTGAAAAGGCTGATCCCGGGCCTGCGAGCCCTTATATAGGGCCAGCAAGCCCCGCCCAGACCCAGCAGCCAAACAGGCCTTGCAGGCCTGAATCTCGGCCGAAATCTCGTCTCGCGAGATTTCGGCCGAGAAACAAGATGGCGGCCGCCATGAGGAGTCCGGTGCCTGCCCGACCCTCCAACAAACGCCGCCCGCGGGGTGAGTCCGCTGGCGCTATTCTCTCAATGTTAACTTTCTATTGTTTTGTTCTATATTTTTATATCCCCCTTTCCTTTCTTTTGTATATAAAGCAACTTTGTGTGGATGGGCATGCTTTAATTTGGACATATGAGTTGAAATTGTAATGTGAGTGCCACTTAGGTGATGAAAGTAACCATGTTGGAATTTGGAAATAAAATGATGGCACACCTATTTAAGCTGGGTGTAATTTTATTGAAGAGCTTTTATATCAATCTCACTGATATATCATACAGGTTGCTAAACCCATTCTCCTCCCTCTATTTCTACATTGTTTTTCACTATTTCATATATATTTTTATTACAATTGTTTTAAGAGACTGCAGTTTAATTCAATATAAAAGCTTTCCAATTCTTACCCAAAGCAGGGCTTGAAAACTGTAGAATCTGTTGTGCAACATTTTCTCTTACTTTTTATTAAGTTCACTAGAAGAATGGAATTTACAAATGTGGAGTTCTATTCCCCCCTCCTTCTCTCAATTGGTATCCATGTGTAGCACTGATCTTTATTATTAAAGTTACATGCCTGTACACCTACATAATTGGGTCTGTAATTAATAGATCAAAAACAGTAACAACAGTAACACTTGGAAGCAGCAGAATGACCAATAATTCAGGCGCTAAAAGGGTTTCAGTATGAATGTTACCACAGGATATTTCTACACAGTGCCATTTACATTCTAAGCTTCACGAAGCAAATCCTATTAAGCCAAATAGAACTTTAGTGCACAAAGGGTTTAAGAGGAGCTTGGCCGATGAATTCGGCTCTAGTAAACCCTAACACTAAGGTTTAGGGTTAGGTGGTGCTGGATTGCTCAGTTAGCAATAGAGATATGGTCTTCTCTCAATTAAAAAGGTCATTCATTGGGGTTCAAGCAATGAATTTGATTATTTGATCCCTTCTATTCACTAGACCAATTCTCTTTCTCATACCATATCTTACCATTGTACCTTTCTACTGGGTAAAGACTGCATGATCCTTAGGTAGAAAATTAACAACTGTGCTAAATATTTTTTTCTTCTTCTCTTTTATGACTGTTGACTTCAATCGGTTTTATAACTTTTTGACTGTTTCTCCAGAAAGAAGAAATGGCAAACCAGTTCCATATTGTTTCCATGGAAATCCAGGGTATCTGAGGACATATTGATATAATCACCAGAAGCTGAGTTTACCTTGAGTTAATTTTATCTATTTGAAGAGCTAACTTTTTGCCTTATGCTGATAGATATCCTGCTGTAAAATCTTCTGAAGAACTCCTATAAGTGTGTGTGTATGCAGAGAGGGAGGATCTGCAGGATCCTAAAGTGAAACTAAAATTATGGTTATGCAATACTTTGAATGATTGCTTTTGTTGGAGCTCTGAGGCTCTGTGGACAGGACTATTTCATAACTATTTTATAAAGTAGCACCCTATTTTTTCACACTTAAAAAGTAAAGCAAAATTATTTTGGTTGCGTGGCTTTGCCACCTGTTGTGAGACTTTTTCCAGGGTTTCTGATAGCCAGAAGAACCTTTAGTCCATGTGCTGTGCATGCTCAAAAGTCAAGCACAGATGACTCTTCAAAAGGAGGTGAAGCATCTCATTTGACATAGAGAATCATATTCTCATTGCAATGCAAAATGCCTCCTTGAGGTGCTGTCAACACAAGCCTAGTAAAAGCCTTAAAAGATACATAAAATGACCCATTTGGGTTTAAAAGTAGTGTTGGGTGAGTTTGCTGAACCTGAACTTTTGCTTGCAGCAAACCACTGTGGCATCCTTTTCTGTAAAAATAAACAAGGAGATGGGGAATTCCCCACCTCCTTTTGCTTCCAGAAAAGAATGCTGCAGCGGTGCTGCAAGCAAAAGGAGGTAGGAAATCACACGAAGGGTTTCTGGGGGAATAGCTTTGAGATCACAGAGACTTCTTCCTCCCCGTTTCAGCCGGCCAGGAAGGAATCTCCATGATGTCAAAGCCCCGCCCCCGGAATCCCTTCGTGGGATTTCCCACCTCCTTTTGCTTGCAGTGCTGCAAGCAAAAGGAGGTGAGAAATCCCACGATGGGATTCCCAACTCTCCTCCCGGGTGGTGGCATTTTGCGGTGTTCGGCCAAACCCAAACCTGGACTTTAAAAAGTTCAGGTTCGGCACGAGCCCAAACTTTGCAAGTTCGGTTCGCCCAACACTATTTAAAAGACAAAACATTCAAGAGCTTTTATAACCGATGAATATTATATGTAATGTATGTATATGTATGAAATCGTGCAGGACCAGACACTGCCCGAAATACTGTTGTTGAACATGTGATCTTTAGAGTAGGCTGTACTGCTATAACCACATAGAAATTTTCTCCTTCTAGAAACTTACTTTTATTTCCTAATCAGATCCATTAGTGTGGTTTAATTTTGGACCCAGTACAATCATATGGAATAATTTATTTTGAACCAGTAGTAATTTATTCTGTGCTTAGGGATACAATTTCATAACCTATTGGTAAGCTTTGGTTTAGTTCTAGTACCTTGGGGAAAATCCATCTCTTTAAATCAGCCTTTTGATTTTCATTACACTCTTCATCCAACTTAAACGAGATCCAACTTTATGTTTTTATAATTGTTTTAATGTAATTTTTGTATATTGATATTAGTATTCAATAGAAACAAAACACTTTTGTCTACTACTAATGAAAAGATGTTTGATTAGTTAAACATTTTTGGGTTTAAAATAATGTTAATAATGTTCCAGTTATGATAATTGATTTCTAAAAATAGGCAGTAGAATCAACTTAGACATCAACTTAGTAAAGTGTAAAGAAACACAGACAGTCTATAGAATATTTATAACTTGAATTAACATAACTATGTCGTATATCTACATTTAAATACTTATAACTTATTCATTAACTTATTCCACAAAGACTGCTAAAGGCATAATATAAGAGAATATATTTTCACGTAAGCTTTTCCTAGTTCTTGTATCAGAATCTGTTTCTTAGAGAAATGACTGTTAATAAAATGCTATGGGGTTTTTTCCCTAGCTGTTTGGTCCTCTCTTAATTTGGTTGCATTGGTGAAATTGATTGGTTAATTGAAAAGCACATAAATAACTCAATAAACATACTGGTGAATGACTATTATGCTTACAGTACATTACTGTTAGTACTATATACAAAACAGTTGGGTTTTCAATATATAAGCAAACTAACAATGAATTTTTTTTGTATTGAAGTACTATAGCTTTAAGAGGTAGTGTTGCAAATTGCCATAAGAGGGAGTCCGAAAGCATGATTCTTTTTCCCTCCCCCCTCTCTGTGTGCTTTCTCTGTTTTTTCTGCTGATTCACTAAGACTGGTGTAGTAATCTTGATAATGGTTTGATATATTTGTAAGCTGTAATGTATGTCTGATATGTAAGACAAAGACAGGCTTGTAATATTATTATTGTATTAAGAGATATTGGCTGATTTTAATGTTTATGACTGGACTGTTTAATTTGACTTTGTTATTTCTAAAGTAAACACTATTTTATACACTTTAATTTATCTGTCTTGTATGACTGAATAATTATTCATATCTCCTGAATATCTCCTGGAATATCCCATGTTTTCCTCTGTGCATGTCCTTGAGAACTCAAGGGTTCTGCACACTTCTTAACAATTACTATTAATTTGAGTTTTTGTTAAGTTACTTGATACAGAAAGTTTTATGTGGGGACATCAGTTGACTCAGCCTTCCTCATGGGTAAAATGGGCACCCGGATTGTGAGGGCAATATGCTAGGTCTATTAAAAAGTGCTATTGCTAACATGTTGTAAGCCACCCTGAGTCTAAAGGAGAAGGGGGGCATAAAAAATTGAATAAATAAAAATTGCAATAAATGAATAGATGCAGGGAAATTTTTTTACAGGGTCTCAAACATGGCTTCGGGTCACATACGACCCGAACAGAACAGCAGGGTCCAGATGACTGACCTGATCTGATCTGACCAGACTAGGTGAATGACTTTCATCAGTTTAATAAAGAGGACAAGAAAATATTGGATGGAGATTTATCTTTGCTTTATGGGCTACAGCCAAGAATTTGATCATATTGATCATGTCAGAATTTATAACATATTAAAACCCTGCTGTTCTGTTCGGGTCGTATGTGACCCGAAGCCAAGTTTGAGTCCCTGTAAAAAATTTTCCCTGCATATCTGAAACTTGAAATTTCATGTAGGTTCATCATTTCAGGGGTTCTCTCTATGAGAATTTTTTTTGGGGGGTGGGGGGCTTAGTTTTTGCTGGGCAAAAAAAGTTACAAATCTTATGTTCCCGGGTCACCCTGACCCGGACCGAAAACTCTTCATTTGCAGTGCTTATGTTTGGTCTTTTTGAAAGCTTTTTTCACTTGGAAAGTAGTCTGAACATTTCTGCACGCAATGATATGAAAATTGAAATGAAAAAAGTAATTCTTATTGGTTTATTTTGCTGATATAATGCACGCCCCCCCCGTTTTTGTGAAAGTTTTTTCAATTTATGGATAGTTTTGCTTGCAAAATGCATTCTATTTTACTGAAGTTGGTGTGGGATTGGTAGCTTGAACATTTCTGAATATAAGAAAAATATAAAGGAACTGAACAAAATGATTCTTACTGGTTTTTTAACATCAGAAATAAGGCCTCCCCACCCCCCTCAGCTGCTTGCAACCATTTTCACTTTTTATTTTTTTATGCTCCAAATCCGAAATATTCTTTAAAATCTTAGGCATTCATTTACTCAATTTAACAATGCTGACCATCAAAAAAATATTTGTGGGGGTGGGGGAAATTTTTTTTTTCTGGGCAAAAAAAAAGTCACACTTAGTCTGTTCGGGTCATATAGACCCGGACCAAAATGATTTTTTTTAGGCACTTGAATTTGGTCTTTTTGAAAACCTTTTCAACTGGAAAACTAGTTTGAACATTTATGAACATAATGATATGAAAATTGAACTGGAAAAATTGAGACTTATATTTTTATTTTGATCAAAAAGCCCCTCCCCCCATCCTTTTTTAATTTCGTGTCAATTTCTATTTTTTAAGGCTACAAATCCCTAAGGAATTTTCCCCCAAAAGGTTTGATATACTAAATTGAACATTTCTGAATATAAGAAAAATATAAATGAACTGAAAAAAATGGTTCTTATTGGTTTATTTTTGCCACAAAAGGGCCACCCCCCCTCGGCCTTGCTGTGTGCCATTATTGTCACTGTTTATACATATTTGTCTAGAAATATTTGGAATATCCTTTTGAAAATCAACCACATTGTAGCCAGAGAACTAATTTTATGAAACAAATCCATTTTACTAAAAAAAAGTATGTAAGTTTGAAATTAACAGCATAATTTTTATATAAATTGAAATAATTGAGGCATACTTTATGTGCAAAATAAACCAATATGCATCAATTTTTCCAGTTCAATTTTCATATCATTATGTTCAGAAATGTTCAAGCTACCAATCCCACACCAACTTTAGTAAAATAGAATGTATTTTGCTAGCAAAACTATCCATAAAGTGAAGACTATTTAAAAAAAACGGGGGGGCGTGCATTTCATCAACAAAATAAACCAATATGCATCAATTTTTCCAGTTCAATTTTCATATCATTATGTTCAGAAATGTTCAAGCTACCAATCCCATACCAACTTTAGTAAAATAGAATGCATTTTGCAAGCAAAACTATCCATAAATTGAAAAATTTTTCACAAAAACAGGGGGGGCGTGCATTATATCCGCAAAATAAACCAATAAGATTTACTTTTTTCATTTCAATTTTCATATCATTGTGTGCAGAAATATTCAGACTACTTTCCAAGTGAAAAAAGCTTTCAAAAAGACCAAACATAAGCACTGCAAATGAAGAGTTTTCGGTCCGGGTCAGGGTGACCCGGGAACATAAGATTTGTTACTTTTCTTAAACAGAACAGCAGGGTTAAGACTAATGTATGTTGAGACACTTTATTCTTTTGAGGAACCTTAATCATTAACAAGAAAGCAGTGTAAGAATTGAATTTGAAGATGCAGAGTAGTTGGACATGAAGTAGTAAGACTCTAATGTTGTCTCTCTGTATGTTTAACTTATTTAATGAGTTTATTACACAAATGGCAAGTTTGGAAGAGATGACAGCTGCTTCAAAATTGGAGGCCAAAATGCTAACAATCTACTGTACTTCTGCAGGCTATATCAATTTCTTAATCAAAAGTAAAGAGGATTTATAAGAGTTAATTTTGAAAATAATAATATAAAATAGAAGCGCAGATTAACAATTATGGAGTAGATTTGATGCCTATCGATAGTTCTTTTTCTTTCACTCAGAAAAATATAAAAATAAACAGAGAGAAGAGAGGAAAAGATTAGTCCTAGAAGAGAAAGCAATTATATATTGTATGTAGACAAGGTCATGTAGGATAAGGCTATTTCAGTGATAACAAAGCCCAGAATAGTGAAAAGCAATAGTATTTGCAAAGTTCATTATTTTATTTCAGATCACATTTTCTGATGCATTCAACAGACTCTAAAGAGCTTGCTGTAATGTTCAAAACCATCAAGCCGCAGTACAGTGGTACCTCTTCTTACAAACTTAATTTGTAAATATTATTCAAAATAATTTTGTCCAGTCTATGTCCAGTCAACGAAGCAGTGGAAGTGATGTGCCGGTGCCTGGAGGCTGTTGGGGCCTGGATGGGTGTCAACAAACTCAAACTCAACCCAGACAAGACGGAGTGGCTGTGGGTTTTGCCTCCCAAGGACAATTCTATCTGTCCGTCCATTACCCTGGGGGGGGAATTATTGACCCCCTCAGAGAGGGTCCACAACTTGGGCGTCCTCCTCGATCCACAGCTCACATTAGAAAAGCACCTTTCAGCTGTGGCGAGGGGGGCGTTTGCCCAGGTTCGCCTGGTGCGCCAGTTGCGGCCCTATTTGGACCGGGAGTCATTGCTCACAGTCACTCATGCCCTCATCACCTCGAGGCTCGACTACTGTAACGCTCTCTACATGGGGCTACCTTTGAAAAGTGTTCGGAAACTTCAGATCGTGCAGAATGCAGCTGCGAGAGCAATTATGGGGTTCTCCAAGTATGCCCATATCACTCTAACACTCCGCAGTCTGCATTGGCTGCCGATCAGTTTCCGGTCACAATTCAAAGTGTTGGTTATGACCTATAAAGCCCTTCATGGCACCGGACCAGAATATCTTTGGGACCGCCTCCTGCCGCACGAATCCCAGCGACCGGTTAGGTCCCACAGAGTTGGCCTTCTCTGGGTCCCGTTGACTAAACAATGTCGTCTGGCGGGACCCAGGGGAAGAGCCTTCTCTGTGGGGGCCCCGACCCTCTGGAACCAGCTCCCCCCTGAGATTAGGATTGCCCCCACCCTCCCTGCCTTTCGTAAACTCCTTAAGACCCACCTTTGCCGTCAGGCATGGGGGAACTAAAACACCTCCCCCTTGCCCATGTTGTTTTGTTGATTGATTGACTGTGTGCCTGTTTTTTATATATACTGTTTTTTATGAGATTATTAATTTCAATTGGAACTGGATGGGTGGGCATTGGATTTGGTATTGTGTACTGTACTGTTTTTTATTATTGTTGTGAGCCGCCCCAAGTTTGCGGAGAGGGGCGTCATATAAATCCAATAAACCATAACCAATTTCTTTTCCATCCCTTGAGGTAACAGTAAGTTCTTGATTTTCATCCACTCATCTTCAGAAGAAATGCAAAACTAATGAGGGACAGGAAAGTTAATATGTAACTCTGTGATTTATACTGGTAGAACTAGCAAATCCCTATGCTTCAGTCCAATCCATCAGGCTAAAGTCTCTATCAAATTCGGTTTGGGAAAAATTAATAGTTTGAAAGTGATGGGGTCAATTCAGGGGTGGATTCTCACTTACCTCGCTCCTGGTTTGCTTCCTCACATGCCGTGTGGGTGCGCAAACCTGCTAAAAATCCAGCTTCTGCATGTGTGCAGAAGCAAAAAACAAGATGGCGGTGCCTACGCCGCCGCCGAGAGAGCCGGTTTGGGGTGGGGGGTGTTGTCCAGCCAATCATCACTGTCAGTTCAGCAAGTGGTGGTGGGGGGAAATAGAACCATCCTGAACTGGCAGGAACCCACCTCTGGGTCAATTTTTCTGCAATTTTGTATTCTGCCTTAATATTCTTTTGAATTAACAGGAATGTTGCTTTGCTTTTTCTAACATCTCCTGTAAAACTTGTAAGCATTCTAATGGAATATGTAGGGGCCTAGAAGGACTTTGTCTGAGAGGACTCTGTGTGAAGTCTTCAAAAGAGATGCTTTGCAAAATAGAGGAGTGGTGATTTGTGAAAGTGGTCATGTATGGCCATTAAGCCACCCAGCTGCAACTTCCATAACAATCACACAAGCTTGCAAATGATATGGCTTCTCTTGTGTTTAGCAAAGCAGCTGTTCAGGGGCTTTGAGCATTTACATTAAATGAGAAGCCAGAATGTACTGCTCATGTTAAAAAACAATGTTGCAACACGAAATAAATGATAAGAATGGGTGATACTCCAGTTTTATTATTATTATTATTATTATTAATAGAGGGTTGACCATTTCCTTGATACAATGTAGAAGAAAGATTTATATTTACTGCATATTAGGAAGAAAATGAAAAAGTAAAGATACAGCTCAAAGCTAACCCTTTGGGGTAAAGCTTACAAATGACCAGGAAAACTTTATTTTGCCCTTTTAACCTGCAAGAATTGCTCTGCCGTATAACATTTATTAAAATGCCATACACTTGTATTGCTTATCTTATGCAGCCAGAATTATGGTACAGCCCCAGGACAGACTAATATACAGCGAAACAAAGCTAAGCACAAAGCAAAGACTCATCTTACACAAAATGATAAAGTATAACAATCCAGATTGAAACAGAAAACTATCTAATTGTAAAGGATAAGGTAAAGATTTCCCCTGTCCAGTTGTGACTGACTCTGAGGGGTGGGGGCTGTGATCATTTATGTTTCCTAGCTTGGCTTATGTGCATGTACAGAAGAAAAAACCCAGAAAGAATTCCAAAAAGAAAAAAAATCAGAAAAAAAAATGGTGGTCCCCACAGATCAGCAATGACCAAACCTGTTCCACAATGTCATTGTGATGTCACCAGTGGGTCACTACCAGTTCAGGTGAACCTGTCCGAAGTTGGAGGAATTGACCTCTGTTAGCTGAGGAAGCCAGTATCATCTGAAGATGCTTCCATGGCCAGCATGACTATACCCCAAGGTGCACAAAATAGCAAGAAAAATAGCACTTAGACTTTCTGGATAAGGTTGTTGAGAAGGTGGTGGCACTCCAGCTCCGGCGGTCCTTGGATGAAGCTGATTATCTGGACTCCTTTCAATCTGGTTTCAGGACCTGTCACAGCACAGAAACTGCTTTGATTGCACTGATGGATGATCTCTGGCAGGCCCAGGATAGGGGACATTTCTATATTCTAGTACTCCTTGACCTCTCAGTGGCCTTCGATACCATTGACCATGGTATCCTTCTGTGGTGGCTAGAGGGACTGGGAGAGGGAGGCACCATTTTATGGTGGTTGTTCTCCTATCTCTCCGGTCATTCACAGTCAGTGTTAATGGGGGGCAGAGGTCCACCCCTCAGCCTCTCCTTTGTGAGGTGCTGCAGGGATCTGTCCTCTCCCCCCTACTACTGAACATTTACATGAAGCTGCTGGGTGAGATCATATGATGGCATGAGGTGAGGTATCATCAGTACTCTGATGATACCCAGTTATACATCTCCACCCCATGCCTATTCAGTGAAGCGGTGGTTGTGATGTGCCAGTGCCTGGAAGTTGTAAGGATCTGGATGGGGGCCAACAGGCTCAAGATCAACCCAGACAAGACCGAATGGCCATGGGCATTTCCTTCTAAGGACTTTTCAATCTGTCCATCCATTATTCTGGGGGGAGAAACATTGACCCCCCTCAGATAGCGTCCACAACTTGGGTGTCCTCCTGGATCCACAGCTGTCTCCAAATTGTCCAGAATGCAGCCTCATGAGCTGTCATAGGTGTACCTCGGTACACCCATATAACAGCTATTCTTCACAAGTTGCACTGACTTCTTATTAGTCTCTGGGCACAATTCAAGGTGTTGGTTATTATCTATAAAACCCTATGTGGCTCAGGGCCAGACTATTTATGGGACCGTCTCTTACCACAAACCTCCCAGAGACCAATAAGACCACACAGAATTGACCTCCTCCAGGTCCCATTGACTAAGCAATGCAGGTTGGCAGGACCATGTAGGAGGGCCTTCTCTGTTGCTGGCCCCAGCTCTATGAAATCAACTCCCCCTCCAATGTCCATACTGCTCCCACCCTACTGGCCTTCCATAAGGCCACAAAGACCTGGCTTTGCCAGCAGGCCTGGGGGCCATGAATTAACAACTATCATAGCCAAATTGTATGAATGAAAAGCATAGTTGTTGTCTTGATAGTTTATTATGTGTTTTAATCAGGTTTTTATAGTTTTAAATTGTATATTTGACTTCTTTTTATTGTTTTTTGTATTTATATTGTTGTAAGCCACCCTGAATCTTTCAGGGTTGGGCGGCATAGAAGTTGAATCAAATGAATGAATGAATGAATGAATGAATGAATGAATGAATGAATGAATGAATGAGCGAGCAAGCAAGGAAGCAAGGAAGCAAGGAAGCAAGGAAGCAAGGAAGCAAGGAAGCAAGGAAGCAAGGAAGCAAGGAAGCAAGGAAGCAAGGAAGCAAGGAAGCAAGGAAGAAGGAAGCAAGGAAGCAAGGAAGCAAGGAAGCAAGGAAGCAAGGAAGCAAGGAAGCAAGGAAGCAAGGAAGCAAGGAAGCAAGGAAGCAAGGAAGCAAGGAAGCAAGGAAGCAAGGAAGCAAGGAAGCAAGGAAGCAAGGAAGCAAGGAAGCAAGGAAGCAAGGAAGCAAGGAAGCAAGGAAGCAAGGAAGCAAGGAAGCAAGGAAGCAAGGAAGGAAGGAAGCAAGCAAGCAAGGAAGGAAGCAAGCAAGCAAGGAAGGAAGCAAGGAAGCAAGGAAGCAAGCAAGCAAGCAAGCAAGCAAGCAAGCAAGCAAGCAAGCAAGCAAGCAAGCAAGCAAGCAAGCAAGCAAGCAAGCAAGCAAGCAAGCAAGCAAGCAAGCAAGCAAGCAAGCAAGCAAGCAAGCAAGCAAGCAAGCACTTTACAATATTTTATAGCCAGGTGGGGGTTGCCATTCCTGCTGTTACCGGTGCGATGCCTGTGGTGCTCCAGATCACCACTAGGTACATGGGCGTGTTTTGCTTCTGTGCTTGTGCAGGAAGCAAAATCTCATGACAGGATGCATGCATGCACGAGATTTCAGTGATTTTTTTTTTTTACTTCCACGCATGTGCAGAACATAATAGCTTAGGAAGGAACTGCTTTTACTGCTTTGATATTTCCCAAAGTTGTAAAAAATGTTAAGATAAATAATCGCAGAAATACATTTTTTCTATCTTTTAAAAGCAAGGCAGTCCATGATCTCAGGGGAAGAACTCTGAGATTATACAATCCCAAGGCAATCACTAATAACGAATCCAGTTAAAAGGAATGGAAAACACACGATCTCATTCAAATTATATGGCTTTTATTTTTAACAATCCTATTAAAATTTGAAGTGAATAACAACAAGCACAAAATGCCACAGTGGTTTCAGTTAATTGTGATTTTAACTATTTATACGTTTCTTGAATTGTTGCATGGGTTTTTAATTGTTACATGTCTTGAATATCTTTTATAATGAGGGGATTGCAGAGGCCTAATGGTTAATACCGGGGTGGATTGTTCCTACTGCCGCTACCAGTGTGCTGCGTGTGCAGTTTTGGGTGTTTTGTGCGTGCATGCATCCCAGTATGTTTTTGCTTCTGCGCATGTGCAGAAAGCTAAATGTGACGAGGGGATGCATGCACATGAGATTTTGGTGATTTTTTTTTTGCTTCTGCACATTGCTTCTTGAAGGTAAATCTCACTGATTTCATCTATAATAATATCCACAGGAAACCAGTGGACTCAAGTTTCAAAGAACAGTGTTTAGAATTGTACTGGAATGGAAATATCAAAATAATCACACCCGCCCGCACACCAACCATTATTCTTGTGTAGTGGCATAAAACAATATGGATTCTGCTCACCACTAAATGTACAGAATTTCAATATTTGTAATCTTGAAATATTGATCCAAGTGAGACTGGAAATGGATCTATATCTCTGGTTCCCAATGTGGGGCCCATGCCCCACAGGGAGGAAATTTCATTTTAATAGGGGCAATTGGAACCTTGTTTAACCCTGCTGTTCTGTTCGGGTCGTATGTGACCCGAAACCAAGTTTGAGTCCCTGTAAAACATTTTCCCTGCATATCTGAAACTTGAAATTCCATGAGTTTTCATCATTTCAGGGGTTCTCTCTATGAGAATTTTTTTTGGGGGGTGGGGGGTTTCTTTCTTGCTGAAAAAAACCCTCCCTAATGTTATGTTCCCGGGTCTATTTGACCCGGACTGCAAATTGATCATTTTAGGTACTTATATTTGGTCTTTTTGAAAGCTTTTTTCACCTGGAAACAGGTTTGAACATTTCTGCACACAATGATATGAAAATTGAAATGAAAAAAGTAAATCTTATTGGTTTATTTCGTGGATATAATGCATGCCCCCCCCCATTTTTGTGAATTTTTGTCAATTTTTCCAGTTCAATTTTTTCAATTTTTCCAGTTCAATTTTCATATCATTATGTTCAGAAATGTTCAAGCTACCAATCCCACACCAACTTTAGTAAAATAGAATGGATTTTGCTAGCAAAACTATCCATAAAGTGAAGACTATTTCAAAAAAACGGAGGGGCATGCATTTCATCAACAAAATAAACCAATATGCATCAATTTTTCCAGTTCAATTTTCATATCATTATGTTCAGAAATGTTCAAGCTACCAATCCCACACCAACTTTAATAAAATAGAATGGATTTTGCTAGCAAAACTATCCATAAATTGAAAAAATTCACAAAAACTGGGGGGCATGCAATATATCCGCAAAATAAACCAATAAGATTTACTTTTTTCATTTCAATTTTCATATCATTGTGTGCATAAATGTTCAGACTACTTTCCAAGTGAAAAAAGTTTTCAAATTGACCAAACATAAGCACTTCAAATGAAGAGTTTTTGGTCCGGGTTGTATGTGACCCGAACATAACATTAGGAAGTTTTTTCGAACAGAACAGCAGGGTTAAACCTAGTTAATGGTCTTTTTGGCTTCCTCCACAGGGATAGTTCACTTTTTGAATAATAAGAATTATATGTCATGAGGGGAGGCCTCGGGATTTTAGAGATGCTTAGGTGGGGCATGGTAAAAAAAAAAAGGTTGGGAACCACTGATCTATATCTTAATGTTCTTCAAGTGCACTAAGCAAACCATCTCTAGTGCATTATCAGCAGTGGTGAAATGAGTCCTTTGGGATTGGGTGGCATAGAAGTCAAACTAATAACACAGTCTGCATTGGTTGCCGATCAGTTTCTGGTCACAATTCAAAGTGTTGGTTATGACCTATAAAGCCCTTCATGGCACCGGACCAGATTACCTCAGGGACCACCTTCTGCTGCACGAATCCCAGCGACCAGTTAGGTCCCACAGAGTGGGTCTTCTCTGGGTCCCGTCAACTAAAGAATGTCACTTGGCGGGACCCAGGGGAAGAGCCTTCTCTGTGGCAGCCCCGGCCCTCTGGAACCAACTCCCCCCAGAGATTAGAATTGCCCCCACCCTCCTTGCCTTTCGTAAGCTGCTTAAAACCCACCTCTGCCGCCAGGCATGGGGGAATTGAGATACACTTTCCCCCTAGGCCTTTACAATTTTATGCATGGTATGTCTGTATGTATGATTGGTTTTTATATAATAGGTTTTTAACTGTTTTTAGTATTGGATTATTGTCATATACTGTTGTATTACTGTTGTTAGCCGCCCCGAGTCTGCGGAGAGGGGTGGTATACAAATCCAATAAATAAATGAATGAATGAATGAATGAATGAATAAATAATCCAAATTATTTTACTATTGGTTCTGTGGGCAGGGCTTGGTGGGTGTGGTAGAGAAAGTATATTGCAAAATCTCCATTCCCACCCCACTCTGGAGCCAACTAGAGATGATATTTGCCGGTTCTCCGAACTGCTCAAATTTTCCACTGCCAGTTCTCCAGAACCTGCACAAGTTCACCCCAGCTTATTTTGCCTAAACGTATGTAGAACTTAGTTTTCTCAATCCTAGCACAACTTTCATGTTGAACAAACAATGATTAAAGGAGTATCTGGGAGAGAAGGTCATTTTATTTTTGAAGTCAGGGTGCTCTTCTAATTACCAGTGAAAATGCAGGGAAAAACATAATTGCCTGACTTAATGATAACACTGTTGGTCTGAAATACGAACCATCAGAAGTAGCAAGCCTATAAATTAGTTAATTATAAGAATAAAATAATAACAAAATTTTTAAACTTTTTAATTAATTATTGGGGGTTGTTTTTGATGTACAGAAGACTGTATATAATTTTATATAAATGCTTCTTCAAATCAATTTTAGTCAGAGCTTTGGAAAGAGCATTATTTATTTATTATATCATCCCATGTATACAATTACTTCAAAATAAGCAAGACATGCCAAAACAGAACATCTCTTATTAATAGCTAATGACTCATAGCTGAAATATCCTTGTGTATTGTAAGATACACAATCTACTCTCAAATATAAAAACAGATGTTGAAGTTGTGTCATGGCCCATTCATCCTGGAGACAGTTAATTAGCTATTATAAGGTTGTAAATCTAGCATGCAACAGTATACAGCATACATGCAACAGTAAGAATTCAAAGAACACAACTATCTTGAGATAAAGTTCATAAAACGAAGCAGATTTCATTATCAGAATTAATAAAGCAAAGTTTAATGCGAAAGACAAGGGGTATAGTCTCAGCAGATGGCAACATCCCTTGATCTTTCTGTCTCAGAAACCAAGTCCCTGTGTGAGATTTCTGAATCTCTGGCTGTAATGGAACTAAACAATTTATTTATTAACAATTGTTATAGCCTGCATCAATTTCTGAAAACTCTGACAGTATGCAAGTACAAAAACCAAGTCAAGAAGTTAAAAGATGAAACTCAAAAATAAATTCTGTAAAATGTTCCACCACTCAATCATTTCCTGAGCCAAAATCATGCTGAAGTAAATATTTGAGATGTTACCGGAAGGTAAGGTGACTAGTGGGGAAGTGTTTCAAAAGGCAATGGCTACAATGTATAAGGCCTGACAGTTAATCCATTTCCATGTATGTCTCTCAAGGAATAGAGCAGTGGTCCCCAAACTACGGCTCGCGGGCCACATGCGGCCCACTGAGGCCATTTATCCGGCCCGCCAGTGAGTGACAAGAGCACAGGGAAAAGAGAGAGAGAAAGAAAGAAAAGGGAAAGAGAGGGAGGGAAGGAGAAGTGGAGAGGAATGAAGGAGGGAAGGAAGGAAGGAAAGAAGGAGAAATGGAGGGAACAAGGAAGAAAGGAAGGAAGGAAGGAAGGAAGAATGAAATGGAGGGACAGAGGAAGGAAGGACTGTTTTTTTTTTGGGGGGGGGGGTAATTTTTTAAAATTTTTCTCTCAACATACATTCAAACAACCCAGTGTACCATCTGATTTTCCATGAATAAAATGTGGTGTTTTGTTAGTAAGTAATATCAATCATCAAAAAAGTTGCAAAAGGTTTTTTTTCTAATTTTGTCATCCAGTTACATTCATTTTCTTTTACTTGAATTCCCTCCTTAATGTTCCTTCAAAAAGTGCAACACCAATTATATTTCTAACTTATTAACTATTATGCCAAAGTGCTTCCTTCTTTCTTTATACATTTTTCATAAGCCAAGAAAACCTTGTATAGCCAATCAGATGTTAACAAAAGAAAATTAAAAACAAAACATACACATATAAAATTTCAGATCTTCTCCCCACTCTAAATAGTACGTTCCCATTTTGTTTTTTACTTTAAAACAAGGTATGTGCAGTGGGCATAGGGATTTGTTCATAGTTTTTTTATATAGTCCAGCCCTCCAACAGTCCGAGGGACAGTGAACTGGCCCCCTGTGTAAAAAGTTTGGGGACCTACATATTCAGCTCTGGCAAAAAATTACCTGATATATCCTTGTGCCATAATGTGCCATAATGTGCTTTGAAGATAAGATGTTGCATATTGAATTGATCCAAAAGCTTGCTTTAGAATTATTAGATTGGGATGAACCTTGGAAATACTTTAGCCAACCCCGTACCCAGGGCAAGAACCTTCACATCAACCCAGACAAGTGGCTATTCAACTTTTGTTCCAAAAGTTTTTCAGGGATGTAGCACCCATGAAGCAGAAAATAGACTTTCTATTCTTTAATTCATGGCTGGGGTGTTTTGGGGCTGGCAAATAATAATAATAATAATAATAATAATAATAATAATAATAATAATAATAATAATAACTGGAACTTGTGCCAGAACTACCATTTACCAGTGGCAAAGAACTGGTGGGATCATAAGCCTGGAAAAGTGGTCTAAAATGAGCAAGCAAAACTACTGTGGGACTTCCGACTTCCGACTGACCGAATTCTGAAGCATAACACACCAGACATTGTGATCGTGGAGAAAAAGAAAGTATGGATCATCGACATCGCAATCCCAGGAGACAGCAGAATTGAGGAGAAGCAGCTAGAGAAATTAGTGAAATATGAAGATCTAAAAATCGATCTGCAATGACTCTGGCATAAGCCAGTGAAAGTGGTCCTGGTGGTACTTGGCACGCTGGGCGCATTACCAAAGGATCTCAGCAGACATTTGAAAACCATCGGAATTGACAAAATCTCGATCTGTCAATTGCAAAAGGCCAGTTTACTGGGATCGGCAAACATAATTCGCCGCTACATCACGCAGTCCTAGGTGCTTGGGAAGCGCCCGACTGGTGATGAAATACGAAATCCAGCATAGTGATCTCGTTTGCTGTGTTGTACTGACTAATAATAATAATAATAATAATAATAATAATAATAATAATATATGATGATGATGATGATAATGATAATGATAATGATAATGATAATGATGATGATGATGATGATGATGATGATGATAATAATAATAATAATAATAATAATAATAATAATAATAATAATATCATAATAAAAATATCCTGTATGAAGACAGTGGCAAAACATTTCCATGTTGCTTCCAAGAAAATGTCCTTTAAGTCCAGGGATAGAGCACAAAGAGTTTGCCTTTACTTCAAGCGATTCTAGGTTAGATCTGACATGCAGAACTGCGGCAAGACCAAGTACTCAGGTGGAACAATAAATACAGAAAACTCTCAGTTGTTTTTGATCACAGTTGCCACAGATCAACCCAGATTTCCCACATTAGGATGCAACTTATTAACAACAAGCACCTTTTGCACAAGTTATGTAAACAGAAATTCAACATCAATAGTATTTTGTATGGAGCTGTAGGCTTGGAGCCACCCAGAGACCATTGTTGTTGGGCAGCTGTAATGAATGTAAGAAAATAATATTGCAGCAATGTCTACACCATGGGAAAAGGTGTGTATGTGTCAGACTGGTGAAAACAATGTTCTGCCTTCTTTTCATCTGTTGCAGAATCACATACATGTCCAAAAGGAAGGTTGCACTATAGTAAAACAAGGAATGGATAGTTCTTTTTTTAGAAAGTTCAGACTAAGTATATCCATGAAACACAAGATAGCACTGTGAATCACCCATATAACACATCATGTAAATTTAGTTAATTTCTGAAATCTAGGATATTGATTATGCATACTTTGATTATTTCTTGTACAACTTAAATGCAATGTAAGCATTCTAAAGCACAAATAGAGGATGAGTAAGAAATTGTGTAAGTGGCAAAGAAATGAGCATGAGTGAGGTCAAAAAGTTGCAAATAAAGGAGCACTGAAGAGAAATGGGGTCAACTGGAAACTGAAAATCAGAATGTTAGGAAGATACTAAGGCTGTCAACACGCAGATAGAAAATATATCAAGGTCCCTAAAAGAATGGCTTATTACTAAAGAATTTGCTGAGGGCTACAAAAAGACAGCTGGACAAGTGTCAAAAAGAGTTAAGCAGGTCAATATCAGCAAAGACCTTTTAAGCTGCAGATGTATCACAAAACTGTTCTGAAGATAACCACCATTTTCTGGATGAAGAGCTCTTTAGCTCTATGAGTGACAGTGAGTGGTACAGTATCAATTATTTCTTTTAAAATAGCGCCGGTCGACTTACCGGCTGGCAGCATTTGCCGGAGGGACCGGGCAGACACCGAACTCCCTCATGGCGGCCGCCATCTTGTTTTCGGCCGAAATCTCGCGAGACGAGATTTCGGCCGAAAATCAGGCCTACGAGGCCTGACGTTGCTGCCGATCAGGGGCGGGGCTTGCTGGCCCTATTTAAGGGCGTGCGGGCCCTGGGCCAAGCCTTCTCGCCCGGACCGGCAGCTGGAGCAGACATGGTTGTCTGCTCTTCGAGCTTCTTTCGGCGGCCGCGTGGTCGGCCGTCTTTTCGGAAGCCTCGTCGGAGGCTTGGGGAGGCTACTCTCTTCAGCCCGTACGAGGCCTGCGGTCTGCCCCTTTTCCTCGGGGCTGGAGTCTGGCGTGAGCCCCCCCCCACCGCTTAGTAACAGGCGGCCACGTGTTGCGGCCGCCATTTTGGGAGCCTCCTCGGAGGCTCGTGGAACGGTCTTGGGGGGGCTTCGTGGCGGCGAGGCCGGTCCTTGTGCCTGTTTCCTCTCTTTCGTCTGGGGGGGATCATTCCGGAGCCCTCTCGGGACGTGGGGGCTCGGGTGGAGGGCTCGCGTGGGCGGCCCCTCCCCCACCGGGTTTCGTGGCCCCTGTACGGAGGGCAGTTGGGCCCTTGGCGGCAGCTTCCTGCTGCTGCGCTGCCTGTTTGGGCAGAGGCCATTTGCTGCCCTCTTTTGGGGCCAGGGGGCCCCCGGTTTTCATGTGTAAAATAAGAACACGGTGTACCCCAAAGCACAAACACTAATAATAAGGTATTTGATTATTATGGTAGAAACGACTTATTATATTTATATCGAAACTTCAAAGTCTGTCGGCAGGGAGAGACCTCTTGGTCCCTCTAGTCTGCCATTATTCTATTTGTTTATGTTTATCACAGGCATGTTTAAATTCTGTTCCTGTGGATTTATCTACCAAGCCTGCTGGAAGTTTGTTCCGAGGATCTACTACTCTTTTAGTAAAGTCATAGTCAAACTTCAGTAAAGGTATAGTCAAACATTGATTATTTTCAATATTTGGTAGCCCCACGGTAGCTGTGCCTAGGAGGGTGATGAGGCCCTCGGCCAGGGATAGCCAGGAAGGGCCCCCCGGTGGGTCCTGCCGTGGGGGGAATGCGGTTGGTGCCACCCGGTCCCAGTTTTCTTGGGGGTTTTGTGCGGGGGGGGGCTGTAACCAGGTTTGCCCCCCCCCGCCGGCTCGCACTGCGGGGACACAGGCCCCTGGGGCAGCCTTTTGCTAGGGCCTGGTGTGTCAGGGGCGGGGGGTTGGACCCCGCCAACGCAGGCAGTAGTGCCTCCGCCCCTGTTTTTGACGGCTTTCCCGTCGGGGCCAGGGGTATTAGGTATGGGGGCCACCACGGTGTGGGACCCGTTCATTGCATGTCATGGTTTTGCTGCAAAGGGGCTTGTTTTCGCCCCTTGGTGTAGGTACAGCCATGCGTGTGGGAAGGCAGGGTTCCCATGCCGCTTCGGTGTGCCCATGCCCCTAAAAGGGGACGGTTAAGAGGGGGAGGGTCCAGGGAACAAACCCCACCTACTGGGGGAAAATGGGCCCAGCCCACTTGATCTACAAACACTCGAGGGTTGGTTGAGGGACTACCACCCTCGCTCAGGAGCGGCTGCTCTCTTGCTAGGTTTCTCAAAGGGATTCACGATCCCTTACATGGGGGTTTGGGCAAGCCTTCATGTCCGACA
This sequence comes from Erythrolamprus reginae, assembly GCF_031021105.1. Lineage (NCBI taxonomy): Eukaryota > Metazoa > Chordata > Lepidosauria > Squamata > Dipsadidae > Erythrolamprus > Erythrolamprus reginae. Next base: position 169,497,908 of record NC_091950.1, on the reverse strand, counting down.
ACCTCAGGTCGGTTGTGGGACATGAAGGCATTGTTCGGTCCAGAATAGCGAAGGAGGTGGCCGAGGGGAGGGTCCTTGGGCCCTTCCGGAGCCGCCCTTCCCGAATTTGGGGTGTCCCCATTATGGGGGGTCCCCTGGAAGGCGGGTGGTGAATATAGGTTGATTCCCCACTTGTCTTTCCCTAAAAGGGAGTCTTGAATGGTTTCGTTCCTGACAAACTTTGTTCAGTCCGGCACGCATCCTTGATGCGGCCGTGGCCGTGGTAAGGAAGTGTGGGGTTGGAGCCCTTATGGATAAATGTGACATTGAGTCGGCATCCCGGCTCATCCCCATTCACCCAGACGACTGCGGGCTCTTGGGCTTCCACTTCGAGGGGGGCTTTTATGTGGACAGGGCTTTCCCCATGGGTTGCGCTGTCTCATGCTCTCTTGCGGAGAGCTTTAGCGCCGTCTTGGTGTGGGCACTCAGGAGGCGCAGTGGTCTGGGCTTGGTCGTTATTATACTGCGATGTAGGGGCTCTGTTTGCCCCAGCATCATACCCGCTTATGTGCAGGGGTCAGGGCTGACCTCTACGTGTGGCGGGAGTTCTTAGAAAGTTTTAATGGGTTGTCTTTTTGGAGGCAAGAGCTTCCTTTGGAAGCTGGGTTGCAGTTGTGTTCTGAGGCTGCAGAGACCAGTGGTTTTGGGGGTTATGTTAGGTGACAAGTGGTGCTGGTCTGCTTGGCCTCCAGAATGGAGGGCCTCTTCATTGGTTAAGGTTTTGACCTTTTTGGGAGCTCTTCCCCTTGATAGTGGCCCTAGAGCTTTGGGGTGAGCTGTTCAGGGGCAAGCATGGGCAATTTGGTGTGACAGCCTAGTGGTTGTCCATGTTGTGAATGCCCTGTCCTCTACGAGTGGCAGGGTCATGCGGCTTGCTCGCTATTTTTGCGCACAGGTCCTTGTCCCTGGACACATTGTTTTGGCTAAGCATGTCCCCGGGTTAGATAACGGGGTTGCTGACGCCTTGTCCCGTGGTCAGTTGGCCCGGTTCAGACCCTGGCCCCGTGGGCACGGGTGTCGCCAGAGGCTTTTCCTGTCCACTTTTGGAGCCTGGGTGGGCTCCAGGCAGTGGAGAGTAGAGGCTTGCTGGGCTACGGCACTCGCGGGAGTGTCTGGCACTCTGGGGGGCTTAGCAGCAGGCAGGTGAAGAGTTTGGGGATTGCAGGCAGCATACGGGTTACCCCTATAGCTGGCCCACCCCAGTTGTGTACCTGGCCATATTTGTGTCCAGCTTAGGCAGCGTGGCCTTTAGTTTGGACTATTTGGTCCAGGTTGGCCGGCTTCGCCTTTTGGTCTATGGCGGGGGCGGGGTTATTGATTTATGGTGACTTCCGCATTGTGACGGTGCGGGAAGTTTGGGCCAGGGGCTTATTGCAGGCCGCTAGGTCTTTTTGTGCCTTCCATCTCATTACCTCAGTTAGGTGGGTGATAGTGTGTAGGGTTTGGCCAGGCCAGGTATGGATCCCGCCATTAGGGAACAATCGTTCTCGAGAGGCGCTGCCACTAGTGCGGTAACGGCGTTCTCGATACGGAGGATTCGGGGAAGTCGCCCGCTGGCGGTCAACGGCCTGTTTTAGGGTACGAACGGCCTGTTGAGGGTCCGGGATAAGATCTTAGGCCAGGTTCCCTTTTGCTCCCCTTCTATTCAACCCCGCCAGGTCGCGTCCGACGGTGTTGCTTTGGGTCATGAGCGCTCCTGTGACCACTCAGCAACAAGGTATCGTTGGAGGTGGGGGCCCTGCCGTCGAGGCGGCTGAGTCCTTGTTGTCTGGCGGGGAGACGGGGTATGCGGTGGGACGGGCGTTGCTACCGCTATTGCTGGGAGGGTGGCATCCCATTGCTGCGCCCAGTTGGTCCTGGGAGGGCGGCATCCTATTGCTGCGCCCAGGTGGTGTTGGGAGGGCGGCATCCTATTGCTGTGCCCAATTGGTGCTGGGGGGGGGCAGCATCCCATTGCTGCGCCCAGTCGGTGCCAGGGGCGGCATTTCATTGCTGCGCTCAGAGGTGTGCTGGGAGGGCGGCATCCCATTGCTGCGCCCAGTTGGTGCTGGGAGGGCGGCATCCCATTGCTGCGCCCAGTGGGTCCTGGGAGGGCGGCATCCCATTGCTGCGCCCAGGTGATGTTGGGAGGGCGGCATCCTATTGCTGTGCCCAATTGGTGCTGGGGGGGGCGGCATCCCATTGCTGCACCCAGTCGGTGCCAGGGGCGGTATTTCATTGCTGCGCTCAGAGGTGTGCTGGGAGGGCGGCATCCCATTGCTGCGCCCAGTTGGTGCTGGGAGGGCGGCATCCCATTGCTGCGCCCAGGTGGTGTTGGGAGGGCGGCATCCGATTGCTGTGCCCATTTGGTGCTGGGGGGGCGGCATCCCATTGCTGCGCCCAGTCGGTGCCAGGGGCGGCATTTCATTGCTGCGCTCAGAGTTGTGCTGGGAGGGCGGCATCCCATTGCTGCGCCCAGTTGGTGCTGGGAGGGTGGCATCCCATTGCTGCGCCCAGTTGGTGCCGGGGGCGGCATCCCATTGCTGCGCCTGGATGTGTGCTGGGAGGGTGGCATCCCATTGCTGCGCCCAGTTGGTGCTGGGAGGGCGGCATCCCATTGCTGCGCCCAGTTGGTGCCGGGAGCGGCATCCCATTGCTGCGCCTGGATGTGTGCTGGAAGGGTGGCATCCCATTGCTGCGCCCAGTTGGTACTGGGAGGGCTGCATCCCATTGCGGCGCCCAGGTGGTGGGTCTTGCACCTCGGTGGCAAGGACCTGTGTGGGCCTGGGGGTCTACTTTAGATCTGCCAGGCTCGTGAAGCCTGCGGTGGCTTCGCACAGTGCGGCCCTCCATGCAAGTGGTGTGGTCGAGATCCTCCCGGGGATCGCTTGGTGGGACGCCATTTCTCTTAGGGCCCTTCACCGGATTAGGCGGGGAGTTATTAAGGCCCTGTGTACGGTAGTCGGAGAATTAGGCGGGGTGGTAGTGGCCCGTCCCCGCATCACCATAGTTCAGCGGTGGCCTTACCTCGCTGCTGGTCTTCCTCCGTCAGAACAGAGGAACACCATTTTTCTTACAGGACCTGCAGTGGTCTCTGCGTGAGCTGGCGCAGTTAGAGGGGGGAGTCGGGGGGCCAAGATAGAGATCTGACCCCCGCTCCGTGGCAGGTTAGGGGCGGAAACCTGGGTGGTGGTTAGCAACTGTGCGTTCTCCCTTGGGCATCTTTGGGGATGATTGACAGGTTCTCTCCAAGCTCATGGTGGGGTGCTACCTGAGCAGTTGGGGGGAACCTGTCTTTGGGTCCCGCACATTGAAGTCCCCGGGTAGGGGTGCGCCGGCGGGACCCCCCTCATGCGAGTGCATGGCAGGGTCTCAGGTGAGGGAGAGGTCCCTCACCTGGACTAGCATCGAGCTACGCCCATAGTTGCCCAGGAATGTTGATTGCTACGTCATTTCCGCCCCGGAAGTATTTGTTTGACCCTGCAGGTCCACTTTTTGGGTCATAGTTAAGCATGTTGATTTTATGCTAATTTATGCTAATTTATGCTAATTTATTAAAATAAATTATGCAAATTATTATTAATAAAATGACCCAAGTTTAAATCCAGCTCTTGTGTCCGTGTCGTTACTCCGTCTCTTCGGCAAAAGCAGGATGATCCAAATATGTTTTTCAAGAGGTAACTGGACTTTCTTGTTTTTCTTTCAAGATGTTTTGTTCTCATCCAAGAATCTTCTTCAGCTCTTACTGGATGGTGAGGAATGGAAGGATTTACATCCCTTGCAGACAGGTGGTCATTTGTATGTTTTATCGTTTTCATCGTTGAAGGTACTTAGAGGTTTATTTGTGTCCTCAGGGTCACCTGAGTAATGAAAATGGGTGTGGAACCTTCTTGGAACTTCTGAAAAGACTGTACTGTATACTAGATATAGATGATGTTGTATCTCACCCTCTGTTAAAACAATGGTCCTCTCCTTCCAAAATGTGGACTTTGTTGTCTTCAAAAGAGTGGCATTTGTCTTTTAAATGTAGATGGAATCTTGTTCTGATGGGTTTGTTCTCCTATATGCCATGTGTTTATGAAGTGGTTGTTTTGTTAATAAAGGCATGGCACAACGTAGAACAAACCATCGGGACAAGATTCAATTGCCTCATGAAAAAACACCTTTGTGACAACCATGACCTAGATGATTGAGAATCTCCATAGATATTTAGGACGCACTGAATTCAGGTATTGGTTTCATTCCTGGATGGTCCAATATCTCTGTCTACCAATCATACAAATATCAATCCTACACTCCTGATCATGATTATGTCAAAGTAATGAAATTTAGTTTTTGACATCATGCCACAAGTCTGCTTCTTCATATTGTGATGTACTACACAAGTAGGCAAGAGCCTTGTTTATACTACAAAGTTCTGATTCCTATTTTATCACTCTCCTCTTCACCCGTAAAGACTCTTTTTGTCAAACTCAGATAGTCAAAATAGTTGTATGCTGGGGAAAGATAAGGTCATATAAACAGAATTGCACCTTGTACATAATAGTAACCAAACAAAAATGTATTTATATAATCTGACTTTGTAGTGTCAAAGCCTTTTGAAGTCTTTGTGTTCTGCACAGAGAGCATGAGACTTAATACTTTTCTGGACTATTTTTCTTTTGATCAGCTTTCAACTGATTTTTCTGCCTGTTCTAACCTGGTATCTAAAGAAGAGTCAGTTGCTTACACAAAGTATACAGTAGAGCCATGATGGTGGACCTATGGCACGTGGGACACAGGTGGCACATGGAGTCCTATCGGAGGGCACACAAGGCATTGCCCTTTGTCAGCTTCAGCGTGCATGAGTGTGCTACAAAGCTAATTTTTGGCCCTGGGGAAGGCCATTTCACCCTTTGAAGGCATCAGAGTGCAAAATAACGCCCAATGGGAAAACCAGAAGTTCAAAAAACAGACTTCTGGTTTGCCTGTTGTGCTTTTTTTCATAGTCCGGAGCTTCAGGAAATTTCCCTGAAGGTTCCAGAGTGCAAAAAACAGCACAAGGGGCAAACTGGAAGTCCATTTTCTGAATTTCCAGTTTGCCAATTTGTCATTTTTTTCACTGTCCCAGGCTTCACTGAGGCCTGTGCACTTGAGCAGGGATGGTGTGTGTGTGTGTGTGTGCCTATTCAGGGGCAGTACAGGAGGGGTGCACATATGGGGGCAATGGGTATGGGCACGTGTGTGTATGCTAGCACACGCACACACACCCTTTTGGCACGTGAACCAAAAAAGGTTTGCCATCACTGTACTAGGGCATTATTCCTTTTGTGTTTCAGGGTGTCCTATTTCCTCCTCACCAATGCAAGACATTTCAGTATTTTTGACAGAGAAACAACATAAACCAAAACCTGAAAAAATAGAACAAATGCACAGTAATAACGAACAACCTACTACATAGTAAAGAAAAGTAGAGAAAAAAGAAACCATTATTTTCTGTTATCATGGTTATAGGTTTCTTTTCTTGACTGGTAGGGAAAAAGGGCTTAGACAGACAATATGGAGTTGGTAGAGCAATTAACACTAAAATTGTCTGAGGAAAATTAAGAGGGCAAAGAAAGAAATCTAAATAGGGATATCTACTCACAAAAAAAATTCATACAGATTGCAAACAGCTGCTAATGGTAACCCACAGCACCCAGTTACATTTGTCGAACCTAAATGTCTTCTCAATTCAGAAGAATGCACCTAAATCTTTGCCCCTCTATCATGCTTGTGACCTGGTTTTCCACATCATCCTAAGCCATAATGAAGTTTTCTTTTCTTTTCTTTTCTTTACTTTTTGCTTAGCTTGCCACATTGACAGAAGCAATTGGGGTTGGAGCAGAGGCCTTGTAGTCAAGGGGGTGGGGAGCTGATGAGTTGTCTATGGAAATTCATAGTCATCCCGGTCATGGTTGTCCCAAAGATGCGTTTTTCAAGAGGCAACTGGACTTTCTGGTTTTTCTTTGAAGAAGTTTTGCTTCTGAAGAACTTGAAGAACCTTCTTGGATGAAGAAGCAAGTCCAGTTGCCTCTTGAAAAAAGCACCTTTGGGATGACCTGATGAGTTTAGAATTTACCATTTAGACTTATATACTGCTTCGTAGTGCTTTACAGCCCTCTCTAAGCGGTTTATAGAGAGTAAGCATATTGCCCCCAACAATCTGGGTCCTCGTTTTAGCAAACTTGGAAGGATAGAAGGCTGAGTCAACTTTGAGCCTACTGAGATTTGATCTGCCAAACTGCTGGCAGCCGGTGATCAGCAGAAGTAGCTTACAATACTGCACTCTAATCACTGCACCATTGAGGTCCTTAGTTATAGATGAGAAAACAAACTCTAGACTCTCTAAAGTTATAGAGAAACTATTGAAGTTAATTCTTCCCTTCTGCATTCAGAGGCTGGAGATGAGATTAAAAACAGATTCATGGATGCCTCCGCAGTCAAAGTAACACTCAAAACTGAAATGCTAAGGAGGTAAGCATTTGAGGTTACTTTTCCTGCTGTCTCAATAAGCTTTCCAGCTCAGCTGTGGGCATATTAGTATCTTCTTACCCCTATAGTCTTGGCAACCTTTCTGTGCTCCTGAGGATGACTTTCCAGATTGAAGAACCAGTTATTCACTCTCTCTGGACAATGTTAAGATAAAACCATTCCTCATAGATGGGTAAAGAAGGTATGTGCAGCCTGATAAGGGAAATCCAGCAGTTGCTTTCTCAGCAGTCTTCTCCTGCTGGTCCTCTGGCATCTCCCTGAATATTTTTTTCCAGACTCCTGCCTTTCCTGCCTTTCTTTACAGCGTTTGAGCCTGTAAACACACATATTCACCTGCTGTGGCTTATTCAAAAGGGAGCTTTTGTTTCTTCTCCATTTCAGTGACTGATACAATAAAACCATTATTGAAGAAGCTATGACAATGGATTTTATTCCAAAACCACAAGCATAACTTTCTGCAAAATAATCACTAAAAGCTGTAAAATATTCCACACCACCCAATTAGTCCTCAGGATGTGCCATTCTTTGATTTTATTCACATGAACAAAGTTTCAGTGTTTCATTTTTTTCATCCGTCTGCATGGATGAATCAGTTTGTACTTGACTTCTTTTCCTTCCTGTTGCATGCTACAATGCTTAAAAGTCCTGCTGGGTGTGAAAAGCACAGAGGGGAAATGTGCTAAGCTCACCACTGCTCTTTACAACTTTCATTGGCAGGGTTTCAATAACATTAGACCCACCCCAAATAGTATGTCTATCCAGGCACACAGGGAGAAATGGATGGAATACAACATTGCTAATGTACCATACAAAAATCTTTTGAGATTTCCTTTCGTGCATTTTCAGCAGCAAGTAACCTAGGCTGTGTGAAGTCTTTTGTAAAATGCAGCCCAAATTATCAGTAGCGAAAAGGCAATTTCCACATAACCAGTGGGAGGACAATAGATTCACTCACCTTGGCAACCCCATGGCAGTCATTCAATTTGAACTTGAATGCAAATGCCTTCAAGAACTGCAGAATATATGTGCTAGCTATACCACTTTCTATAAAACGCACCCCCCCACTCCTATGAGACAGAAACATTTCATATCACTATCTATCTATCTATCTATCTATCTATCTATCTATCTATCTATCTATCTATCTATCTATCTATCTATCTAACTAACTATCTATCTAATATAATTTCTATAGAATATTAACCTTTCTACCCAGTATTCAAAACAAGATTTAAGTTTCAAAGTTCAAATTGTTATGAGTTTTTATGACATTCTTTCCTTAATAAGCAGATTTGCATTAATTCCCTCAATCCCTAGGGCCCATCAGGAGAGGATTTTACAAAGCTTCAGTTAGGTGATAAGAAATTGTAAATAAGGTTAAATATGGGAGAAGAAGGAAAAAAAGACACCTGCTGTGACATTTGTTGACTGAATGTTTTCCTTCTAGGTAGGCGTCACAGTAGGAAAGATTAAGGCTACTATCTTGTACACATTTATCTAGAAGAGTTTGAATCTAGTAAAGATGACTTCTGATTGCCCTAATAGAGCAGGAGTGCACAACTTGTGGGGAGGGAGGAAACTGAGGAATGCAGTCCAAACATGGACGAAGCAGAAGAGAGGCAAGAGCAAAGTTATTATTAAGTAGATAATATTGTTCCTATTTTCATCTGGCAAATATTAAACAAGAGGAAATGATTCCAAAAGCCCTGACATAATTCTGGGACTACTGAAGAAATAACGCCACCTTCAACAGCATGGGCACTTCTTTCCTTTTGGCTCAATTTTTTATATTCTTTTCATTGAAAAAGCTAATGAATAGCTGACTTGAAAACATCAAGTGGCTATTCCTTGGTACTTTGTGTGGAAGTGTGCCCATTTGCCCAAGAATTTATGCAAGAGCTAGGGCTAGAAGGAAGGCAAGGAGTATCTAAGCCTATAGGGTCTAAAGTGGTCCTACAAAGGGGTTGGATTCCATTAAATTCTGTGGGTTTGGCTAGATGGGTGTGGCTTTGTGACTAATTGGGCATGGCCAACTCGACATCACTCACAGCAAGGTGGAGTGGCACCTTGCTGTGAGTGAAATCAAGTTGGCCATGCCCACGAAGTCACATGACCCCCAAGCCACGCCTACCAAGCCATGCCCACAGAACTGGCAGAAAAGTTTGATCAAGTCTTCTAGCATTCAATCTGTCTGCTTCCCTCTGCTGCAGCTTTCAATCTGGCTGCTTCTCTTCTGCTTCTCACCCTCATGTACACAGACCAAGCAGGCACACTTCTCATGACACTGGAGGGACTCGCCAATGTGTCATCATCACAGAAGCTCTTGACACTGTGAGATGTCCTGCAGCCTGTCCTGTGCCTTGTCCCCCTCCCCCTGCATCGGAGTACTTTAAAGGGACACACTGTGGTGGCTGCCTTCCAAGCAGCTCTGCTGTGACACTGTCCCTCCAGTACAGCAGGCCATTCCTGGCTGGGTGCTGCTGCACACACACATTGGCAGGCAATGGGGTGTGCATGCATGGCCAGTGTGAGAAACAGGGCAGTGACAGTGGTGACCAGACATCAGGCCTGTGGTTTTAGGTAGTTTTTGGTGCAAGGAGCCTCCAGCTCCCATGTGACGAAGGCAACATATATAGATGAGGCAGGGGTGGGCAGGGGAAGCAGGCAGGTGTGTCAAGGGGTTGGTTGGGTGACCGGGCAACTGGGTGACTGGGAGGGTAGGGGCAGGGCAAGCCAGAGGTGGTACTTGCTGGTTTTATGAACCAGATAAAATTTTTGCTGCTGGTTCACTCAAACAGGTCTGAATTGGCTGAATACCACTGCTAATCCTACATCTGGCCATATTCATACTCTTGTTTTGTCAGAGTATCTATGACATGTGATTAGCACCCCAAAGCAGCTGACTAACCCAAAAAAGGCTTATGCTTAGAAGAAAGAGATATGCTTGCTTCACCAGTATGAAGCAGAATAATAGAATAACAGAAGTATCACTGGAGGTCTTCTATTCTGTTGTGGTTAGCTCTGGCCCAGCTCCTGCCCCAAGGAATGTGCAGGTGGATGTGGGGGAAACATCCACATGCTGCAGGCCTGTTTTGCTCCTGATGGAATCTGCCGACGAAGTCTCCTCTGACCAAAGAAGCGTGAGTGACAGGGAAGAGGGGAGATTGGCAGACAGCCCAGAAGGAGATAAATCATCTGTATCATCCTTGGATTCTGAACAAGAATTAATGACACATCCACGCATGCGTAGAGTGATTCATAGGAGACAACAACTGAAGGATTATTACAAGAGAAAATGTGGTTGGGTGGGGTTGCTGTAATTAGTGCTAGAGATAAAAAGAACAGCGTGCTGGCTTAGCCTTGTGGCAGTTTATCTGATTTATTGTTTCATCAAGATTGTGGTTTTTGTGCTGTTCAAGATTGTGTGTGGACTCTCTGGACTTTAGAATTGGACTCAATTTCCCAGTTATTTGGTGAGCAATTGGACTGCATTTAACCTGTGCCTTGTGTGTACCAGAAAATCCCTTTGACATTTAAAAAGGGAGCTGTTTCTGTTTTTCTGTTTATAAAAACGTTTGGGTTTTCCTTTTATCGTGTGGTGTGTGTCTTCCTGGACTAATTACCCTGTAATTACGGGTGGTTGAAACACACCAGGAGAACATAGTCCAACAACCTGCTTGAGCAGGAAACATTATACCAGTGATGGTGAACCATTTTTTCCTCAGGTGCTGAAAGAGTGTGGGTATGTGCTATTGCGCATGTGCAAGTGGCCACACCCATAATTCAATGCCTGGGAAGAGCGAAAACAGCTTCTCCCACCCCCTGGGGTCCCTCTAGAGGCTGGAAACGGCCTGTTTCCTAAATTCTGGTGTGCCCAACAGGCTCATGTTTTGCCCTCCCCAGACTCCAAAGGCTTTCCTGAAGCCGGGGGAGGGTAAAAATGCTCTCCCGCATTCTCCCGGAGGCTCTCTGGAAGCCAAAAACGCCCTCCCAGAGCCTCTGTGTGAACCAAAAATCAGCTGGCCATCACACACATGCATGTTGGAGCTGAGCTAGGGCAATGGCTCACGTTTCAGCAGATATGGCTCCGTGTGCCACTTGTGGCACCTGTGCCATAGGTTCGACATCACTGCTCTATACCATTTCAGAGAAAATGTTATCCATTCAAACTTTTCTTAAAAACCTCCAGTGATGGAGCACCCACTGGAGGCAAGTTGTTCTACTGATTGTTTTTACTGTCAGGAAATTTGCCCTTATTTCTAGATTGGTTCTTCCCTTGATTACCTGAATTACCTTTGCTTCTTGTCCTGCCTTCAGGTGCTTTGAAGAATAGGTTGATCCCCTCTTCTTTGTGGCAGCCCTTCAAATATTGGAAGACTGCAGTTATGTCATCTCTAATCCTCCTAAATGAGACATATCCAATTACTGAAACTGTTCTACATATTTTAGCCTCCAGAACTCTAATTATCTTTGTTGCTCTTCTCTGCCCTCTTTCTAGAATCTCAACATCTTTTTTATATCATGGCAACCTTAATTTCTTAGTTCCTTTTTTTCTTCCTTCCCGTTTACTATTCTTCAACTTCCCAACAAAATATATAATTGTTCTATATACATCTGTGATATAAAACACTGTATTTTCTGGAAAACAAACTTTCAACAAATGTAATAACAACATCCATTAAGTTAGCATTAAACTCTTGTAATTTATTTCATAAATTGAATCAAGGGATGAATAAAAGATAAGGGAAAGGAACAGGAAAATATATATGCTACTCCAGTAAGCTAGTTTTAATTTTAATGTTATATATGTGTATATATGAACACACAACAAAAAGAAAGTAAATGTTGTAAAATGATTTATTGTTGGTTTGAAAAAGTACACAAGTTTTTAGTTTCATACATCTTCATGAAAACCATTATAAATCTCTGTAAACTAAATTGCTTGTCCAAGTTCTATAGAAGTCACATAAACAGAAGCAAGCAATTATACATAATAAACTTTTCCTTAATGTCCTTGCTTTCACACTTCTGTGAAGCACATACCACTATTTATCTTGTGAGAAACTGCATCGAGAGAATCTCTACCCTTACTATGCAAACGATGCAGAAATAATCTTTTGGGGCACTCCATTTCAAATTCTGTTGGTAGACTACTCAGCAAATATATTCCCCGTAGTTCTAAACTGTACCTGACAGGTAGTATGAGTTTGGTCTACTTTGATAAGTGGACTTTTTTTTTAACAATTCCATCTGAGTTGTTGAAAATTATTATTATCTTTTTCCTGGGCATAACATTTGGGTCTATGCCTAGAAAAGATACATGGTTTTATAAACTCAATTAAAGGCAGTTTGCCCTTTCCATAGAGGCTGTGAAAACAAATTGAACTCACATTAGCATAGTCGCTTCTAAAAGAGAGCTCTACAATGGTTGAACTAAGAAGCTTAAGAGATTTGCCAAAGTGCTCCACATTAGCCCAACTTTCCCTCTTGTGAATGTCAACAGTAAAGATGAAGCAATGATTTGACTTTAAATCTTACCATTAAATCAATTAGAAGCAATCTGTAAAGTCATTCCTTGTTGTTGTTGTTATGTTTAGCACTGACAACAGATTTGCAGAGTTGTGCAATTTTTTCTGTAAAATACAATAGGTCATTAGGTCAAGAGAGTTACCATTAACAATATATGCAGGGCTACAGATGGTATAAAGCAGGCAAAGCTGTAGCCCACAAAGGGTGTGGCCCTCATTTTCTTGTTCTCCCCCACCGTTTTTTTTGTTCTCTAGAATTTCAGAGGGAATGTGTGAAGACTTCAAGGAAAAGAACTACTCAGCCACATTTATATATTTTGATTTAATATCTGTATTCATTAATTTTATATCTGAAAAAAAATAAATAAATCTAGCTCTTGGCAATGTTGCAGTTATAGCATATCTTTGTCCATGTCTCAGTATCACTTCTGTGTTCCCAATTCTTTTCTACTTCATTTGTGGATGAGAGCAGGAGTGAAATTCAACATTTTCCCCTACCAGTTCTGTGGGTGGCTTGGTGGGTGTGGCAGGGGAAGAATACTCTAAAATCTCCTTTCCCACCCCACTCTAGGGGAAGGATACTGCAAAATTCCCATCCCCTCCCTACTCCTGGAGAAAGGATATTCCAAAATCTCCATTCCCACCCCACTCTGGGGCCAGCCAGAAGTGGTATTTGCCGGTTCTCCAAACTGCTTAAAATTTCCGCTATTTGTTCTCCAGAAACTGCTGAATTTCACCCCTGGATGAAGGGAAATGCGAGGGAAACCCTATATTTTACCTGATTGTTATGTACAGTAATGTTTATGTGAATTACTTTGAATTACCTTGAAATAACCTTAAAATGATGCTATCAGATAAGGAAACAGACCAGAAAACCTGTCTTTGCTAAAATACATTTGTTATAGGACAACAGAGGCTCTTTTTGTTGTGGCTGTTATGAAAGAATGATTTCAAGATTACACACATTTCTGTGTGGTGTAATGATTAAGATGCAGGCTTAGAAATAGGAAAGCCCTGGTTATAGACCTCTGTTAGTCATTTAGACTTAGGCACTGTTAGGCATATGACTAGGAGGAAGGAATACTTTAAAAAGCAATAGTAAAAGCACTTAGATTTATATAACACTTTACAGTGCTTTACAACTCTCTCTAAGCGGTTTACAGAGTCAGCATTTTGCCCCCAACAAACTGGGTCCTCATTTTACTCACCTGGAAAGGATGGAAGGCTGAGTCAACCTTGAGCCTGATGAGATTCGATCTGCCAAATTGCAAGCAGCCAGCAGAAGTAGCCGGCAGTATTGCATTTTAACCACTGTGCCACTATGGCACATATTTATGAATGATGCCATTGGCAGTATTTCAAGCCATGTCCAACTTCCCTTCCCATAAGGATGTACTTTTTTTAATTTATTTTTTTGCCTGCATCCCTGAGAAATTGGAACCAGCTGATTTGGGGTCATCTCCAGTTTTCACAGACAGTTGTGTTCTATTTCCAGAGAGTTGCCTTGCTGATGAATATGCATACAGTCCTCAGCATTGATACATTATTTCTTTCCAATATTCCATGGGATTTTTATTTGGGGGGGGGAATACAAAGTTTTGGCAAAAGCATCCATTCTTTATTCTAGCAGCTTCTTCATTACAGCGGATCAATAACTTTATCAATCTCTTGATATTATTTGCATAGCTTTACATCTTGAAATGACTACTGTAAAAAATTGAATACCGATCTATAAGGATGCCTGTTAGACTCTGTAGAATTCTTCTGTGGAATACAGAGATCCTTCCTCACAATATATACAGTATAACCTTTAAGCCTTCTTTTAATGATGACATGAATGTGCTTCAGAAAGGGAAGTAAACAGCGGACATGTTGATCTCTCTTGTGTGGACATAGTTACTTTAATAACTGTTGCCCTATTGGAGCTACTGGTTTATAAATTAATATGCTCTAGGACAGGCGTCCCTAGCCCTTGGTCCATGGAGTGGCACCAGGCCACAGCATACCAGAAACCAGGCCGCAGAAACAAGTGAAGCCCCATCCATGGGATATAAGCAGTACACAAAACCATGCTCTCTCTGGTCTGCAGAAAAAACATCTCTTCATGGAACCAGTCTCTGGAGTCCAAAAAGTTGGGGGCCACTGCTCTAAGAAGAAAAAAAATTGTTTTGTTGCTTCAGTAATATTATAACTACTGGGATATTAGATGCATCCATCCAAGATTGAAACCTTAATGATTTACATTCATTTGCATGCAGTCTCCTTTAATTTTAACTTAAAACTCTGAATATATGATGAGGAGACCAACAACTGAACAACTTTAAAGATTCTGATGTTATTTTCTTTTCTAATTTGGGCCTTCTGTTAACTTAGGGATTTTAAATACTTTTGCTTTACTAGGTCTTGGAAGAAAACTATGAGCAATGCTGAGGATGAAACTGTCTGAAATATGTATGTATGTATTCATGTATATGTGTGTGTGTGTGTGTGTGTGTGTATGTGTGTGTAAGTATATGTGTATGTATGTATGTATGTGTATATATATATGAGTCCACGGAAAGGGGTGGCATACAAATCTAATAAATAAATAAATAAATAAATAAAATGTATGTGTTTGTGTCTGTGTGAGTGTGCATGTGTATATATAAAAATAGGTCTTCCAAAAACTAAACAGCTCTACTGTTATTACTTCTGAATCCCTTTATTTGACAAGATTGTCCCTTTGAAGGTGTACATTGCTTAACCAAAAATGAGTTGCACAGTGTTCTTTAATATTTCCGATCATTTATCATCTTCAGCAAGCTACAGTGACAAAATTAAAACTGCCTTGTGCTGTATTTTTCCCAAAGCAAAGCATTAAACACTGTCAGCTGTCATGTCATGTGCATATCATTATTAATTACACAGGATATGATTCAACCAATGGGGTTAAAGCTCCTTTGAACCACCTGTGAACTCAATGGGACATTTATTTATTTATAAATAAGGAGGGAGAGAGAGAGTCTGTGAAAAAAGAGAGATACTGACTGACAGACTGACTGACTGACTAGATCTGCTAGGTACCATTCTAGAATATACAGGTTACTTACCTATGTATGAAGAAAATAATTAAGTCAGCATATCTCCATTTTGAAATAAAATAACATTGACTGTTCTGCAATACATTAAAAATAACAATAACCATCCAATTTCAGAAAATTATTAGAATGAAATTGCAGAAAAATAAGTTAGAACAACTAAAGAAGATAGAGGAACATTTTGACTGAAAGCAATACTGCAATTATCTTAAAACTTTTTTCCTGAAGTTTTGACAAACACAGTGTTTCCCCTTGATAAATTTACAAGGGGATTGGAGCAAGAAGTCAGAAAAAGGCAAAGCTTGGCATGCATGATGAATTGCTGTTCATTAATCCAATTAATGAGTAATTCCAGGACTTTAATCCAAGATAAATCCCTTTATTATAACTGCTTGGCTAGGTCTATAATAGGTGAAGGTCTGTCAGCAAATCCATTGAAAACTATTTTTCCCCAAGTAATACCACAAAATCCAGCTATGCATTGCCTTCCCTCTGGATGGGAGGATTGTAAAATAGCAAAAAAATTTGGGAGGGAATTTGTTTGGTCAGCACACAAAGCTACAGATTACTTTAAAAGAAAGTCATGGATGATTATAAAGGCTTGGGTCAAGTTACATTTTGCTTTTACAGACTGAACCATTTAAAGGACAACTTACTTTTTTGTAGCACTGCATAGAATCATTTTTAAAATACAGTCTGAGTTAGGTGCTTTATTTCTCACTAATGGGGAAAGAAGAAAACTATATCTTCTAACCCAGTGATTTTCAACCTTTTTTGAGCCGCGGCACATTTTTTACATTTACGAAACCCTGGGGAACATTGAGTGGGGCGGGGGGGGGACGACTAAAAAAAGTTTGGACAAAAAAATTCTGTCTCTTCCTCCCTTTCGCTCTATTTCTCTCTCCCTCTTTCTCTTCCTTCCTTCCTTCCTCTTTCTTTCTCTCTCTCAATCCCTCTTTCTTTCTTTCTTTCTCTCCCTTCCTTCTTCTCTTTTTTGCTCTCTTTCTCTCTCCCTCCCTCCCTCTATGTCTTTCTCTCTCTCTCTTGCTTTCTTTCTCTTTCTCTCTCTCTTGATTTCTTTCTCTTGTTCTCTTTCTCTCTTTCTTTCTTTCTCTCTCTCTTGTTCTCTTTCTCTCTCACTCGCTCTTTCCCTCTCTTGCTTTCTCTCTCTCTCTCTTGCTTTCTTTCTCTTTCTTTCTCTCTCTCTGAGCTTCGCGGCACACCTGACCATGTCTCACGGCACACTAGTGTGCCACGGCAGACTGGTTGAAAAACACTGTTCTAACCCACCTCCAGGGGTGGGCTGCTGCCAAGACTGGGTGGGGGATGCAGCGGGGTAGCAAAAATGGAGTTCCATCTCAGAGCACCCAATTTGCACTGAAAGTTGAAAGAAAATGCAGGGCATCCTGCATAAGCCATGCCCACAATGTGGTAGTAAAAATTTTGGTAACCATTCATTGCCCTTCTCTAACTATAGTCAAAACTCAAGCAACCTTCCTGCACAATTTTTCTTACACAATCAAATCTAGGTGTTCAGTTTCATGCTCAAAGTACTTATATTCTTTCATCATGTTTTAGAATTTCCAGTGCCTTAAACATCCAAGTGGAATAGAGAAAAACAAGCTGCATGATCCAGAATCAGGGGTGAAATACTCCTGGTTCACTCGTGCTTGTCGGTCGTCAGAGAATCAGTTGTGAAGGCAGTGTGAGGCTCCGCCCACCTGCCTAGACACTGCCATTTGGATTACTTTGCCCTCTGTGCATGCACAGAATGCTTTGTGCATGTGCAGAGGGTAAAAGAACGCAAATGGCAGCATCCGGGCAGGTGGGCGGAGCCTCGTACTGCCTTCACAACCGGCTCTCTGATGACTGACAGGCACAAGCGAACTGGGAGCATTTCACCCCTGTCCAGAATGGAATATAACAACAGCCAGTTCATTTTCAGCTTTGCTTTGTATAGACAACATGGAGATTTATGAAATAATCTTGAGTGCCGACTATATTTGGTATTAAGCTAACCTATGGAGCTAACCTAACAGTATTAAGCTCACCTAGGAAAGGACATTGTTTTGGTTATTATGATGTTTTTTTCTGTTTGAACTCCCTATGAATGGAAATAATGTCAGAAAAAGAATGGTTGGAAAAGGCTAAGATGGAAAAAGCATGAGTTTCTAGGTTGACAGAGGGTTCAATTTTCCAATAAGCAATAAAGGACACATGTTTCATTAAGGACTTGGCTTTGGAAAGAGAAGTTATAATTGCCTGATTGATTCATGCTTGGAAAAGTCAGTTTGGATCATAATCCCCTGAGTTTATTTGGGAGGAACAGCTGCAGTCTCCAAATAATTTTTAAAAATCAGGGAAATCAGAAACATTTCAAATTTGGAACATCCTGAATTCAAGACAAACAGGTGTGTTTCAAGAGGGGGTTGTTAAAAATAAGATTATTATTAGTCCATAAATATTTTGACTGTCCAATAACATTGGCTTGGTTGGTTGCTCTTGATGGGGATGTGCTTCCCATAGAAGAACTGGTCTGTGACTTAGAATCCTTCTGGATTAATGGTTCCTGGTTGTGTCTTGGGCCTGGAAGTCATTTGACTTTTTTGTGCTGGTTACAGCCAGACTAGGACCATGCTGTCTTCATGTAGAGGGAGGGCCAGGCAGCTGAGTGGCATGAGGAGGACAAGAGAAGAGAAAAGGGAGGGAGACAGAGGGAGAAAATAAAACAAGCAGAGAAGCAGCATGAGGGAAAAAGAGACCAGGAGACTAGTGGAGAAGGAGGCAAAGCAAGTAGGGGAGGGGGAAGAAGGGGTTATCAGCTGTCTTGCCCCCATCCCAAAGTGGGCTGTGTTCTGCTTTGGAACTAATCAGATTTGGACAAAGGAAAATCCACTCGCAAAGATGTCAAATCAAACTCATTATTTTTCAAAATGATTTGTACAAACAAGGTCAGTCTCTCATTCCATGCTGACAGCATTCCCGGTCAAATTGCCTAAGAGATAACGAACGGCTGTAAGTGAGAGCCAAAGCCAATTTGGACATTCTTTAGTGATCTAATTGTTTGTTTTTAAACACACACTCACAGTCTTCAGATGTTCCTTAGCTGCATCTTTGTTCGATGAATTTAAATGGATAACCGCAGTTTGCCAGCAAAGCATTTCTGGAACTCCAATTTAAGGCCTTCTCCATTACAAACATTGCCTTTTTACCCATAAATCCTCATTTATATATTGCCTGGCTTTCTAGAGCTATAATTGTCTAGACTTTCTTTCATAGACTCACCTTCTTGAACTTTCCCATAAAGATATTCCTGTCTGCCTCATGACCTTGGCATCTAATAGGGACTCCTGATCCCCAATGTCCTCCTCCTTCTCTGAGTCAGACATTACCATCATAGGGGTTTCTACAGACTCTGGTGCATTCTCCAGGTTTTGCAGGTTCCAATTCTTCCTTACTCTCACTCTCTGACTCAGTTGTCAAAACACTGAGACATTTAGAATATTGATTTTCCCTTATTATTTCTTTTGAACAAACCCAAATAAGCTTTTTTGTTATTCAAAGCATTATTTTCTAACCTCAGCTTATTCTGAATGTCAGCTTTTCTAAGCTATTCTCCATAGTATTGTGTTCTCTTTGTTTTCTTTTCGGCACCCTATTATGCCTTCTACATTTTACATTATATATTGTGGGGTGTTTTCTTTTTTTAATTAACTGGAAACTGATTGAGAAACAGTGAGCAAGATTTGAGACTCTAAAGGGAATCTTCATCTCAGTGCCTGAAAGGAAAATATTAATGGAAAGTGTTCTTTAGACCTACCAGAGGTTTGCTCTGCTGGCCACATGTCTCTTGATTTTAAAACGCCATACCAAGTTGTGGTGGTTTCTTGTACACTGCACTAAACAGCATAGACCGGACCTTACTCAGAATGCTTGAATGGAATCCTGCCATTCCAAAATAAATAGTTAGTGTGGTGATATTCTTGTACTATTTATTTATTTATTTATTAGAATCGGAAGGGACCTTGCAGGTCATCTAGTCCAACCCCCTGCTCAAGCAGGAGTTCCTACACCATTTGAGACAGGTGGCAGTCCAATCTCCCCTTGAAGGCCACAAGTGTTGGGGTTCTCATAACCTCCATTAGCAAGCTGTTCCACTGATTGATTGCTCTCAGCATCAGAAAGTTTTTCCTGACTTCCAGGTTGAATCTTTCTATAGTTGACTAGCAATAAAAGTCACAAGCGCTTTCACCTGATATTAGTTGTACAGATTACAATTTCATGGTGTCTCTGGATCAGTTGACTTTTGGTCTTGTGATGTGTTTTATTTATTTCAAAACAAAGCCAACTCCAAATAACTCCCGTATTGTTTACCTCAGGCTGGTAGAAGTGGCAAAGAACTTCCTGGGAAATTAGAGGGATGATACAAATTGACCTCAACAACTTGTGTTCTGGTAATAAATTTGGTGTTTATATATTTGTCTTTATCCACCATGGCAGCCATTTTATGAAAATATGCATAAACTCAAGATTTTAAATATGCCTCCCACTTCTGAAAAGAGTTTAGAAGAATAACTGCTTCTTTTTTGTGAATGTGAAAATGCATTATCTTTCTATGAGACAAAAATCTCCTTTGTCCTGTAGTTATTTAGAATTTTCGCAATTTATTTAGAATGTATTTACCGTAGTTCAAATGTACACCCAGGGAAGGGTCTATACTTTTCTAGTAAGTTGGTGAAAAATTTAGTGGATTTACAGAAATGTCATGTTGAGATTTGAGCAATATAGCATAATCCTTTGAATCTATATTTTTCCGCTGGACAGCAATACATCAAACAATGTTTAAAAAGCTATCAGAGGATGTAGCAAAACCCACATAAATAATGTTGAGGCTTTATGCAAAGCCAGGATTGAAACCCAGCCCAGCCCAGCCCCCAGCTCTAGATATATTCTTGCAAGGTATCTCCCCTGGCAGGAGAGATACCTTGATCATGAAGAAGGTTTTCCCAGGGTGAGGCTCATCCATTGAACTCCAGGTGTGCTGACCCCTGTGATTTCCCCAAATGCGGGAAACTCGGCTGCATAATTTGTGGAGGTATTATGTTGTACGTTGTCCTGATTTGGTTGAGAAGGGTGGCACAGAAGTCTAATTAATAAATAATAAATATAAATAAATAAATAAATAAAAAGAGAACCTGAAAATGTGTATTCGGAATGGAAATCCCACAGAAATTGAATTAACAGTAGCATAAAAATTCTAAATACCTGCTACTTTTATCTCTCAAAATTTAAATTCTTCTTTAAAGAAGACACCTCCCTTGGAATAGAGAAAAATCTGGTATGATTTTGGAAATGCCCCCTCCCATGTTTTCTCATCCTGCCAATATTGCTAACATTTTCTCAGCATTCAGAATACAACCAGGATCGTTTTCAATTGCAATTATTGCCAAACTATGCTCCCCTGCCTCTTTCTCCCTCTTCAGACACAGGAGGAAGCCAACTTGGCTGTGGGACACAGTTCAGCAGACCGGATAGCATAGCTTCCTTGCCTCTCTGGACAAAAGCAGAGTGCTTTTCTCTCTTTCCCTTTTATCTCTGCAACAGCTGCTATTGTTGCATGCAACACCCTATCCTGCTGTTCTTCCACCTCCATTCCCTGTCTAGCTCTTATATTCAAGAAAGGGGAAAAAAGCTCGACCAAGAATAGAGCAGGCAGAGAAGCCACAAGAGATTAGTAGGTAGAGGGTAGTTGTGGCTGACACAATATAAGAATATATACAGTATAGGCTGAGTAGGAGCCCTTTTTAAGGATTTTCACTTTTCTAGAGCTTAGTTTTGATGCATATGTTTTGATTTTCCATCCTTGGGAAAAAGCCAGATGAACTGTTAAAGGCAGGGGTGTCAAACTTGTAGCCCGTTGTTCTATCTGGCTCTCTGGTAGAATCCTCCCAAAAATACACAGGTACAAATTTCAGACACACACACGTTTGAAAATTCAAAACAATGTTTTTTATAATGAAAATTCACTTAAACTAAGCCCTCTTTTGGTATAGCAAAGAGCACTCATCTCCAAACAAACTGGTAATTTATACAAGTCCCTTATCAATTCTGTGATACTTAGCTTGCAGCTGTGAGGCAATTCAAAGTCCTTCTTTCACAAAGGGAAACACATTTTGCTCTGCTTTAGTTTCAAAGCAGGGAAAAATCAGCACACAAAAAGTCCAAGTCAGTAAAGCAGTCATGAAACACAATGATCAGATAATCCTCCACAATGGCCAAACCCACAGGCTGCTATTTATAGCAGCCTCACTAATTACCACAGCCCCACCCAACCACAGGTGGCCTCATTTTCTTTGATAATAATCTCTCAGTTGTTGTTGCCTATCCATCGCATGCGTGGCTGTATCATTAACTCTTGTTCTGAATCCAAGGAGGAGCTAGATAATTGATCTCCTTCTGAGCTGTCTGCCACACTCTCCTCCTCCCTGTCACTCAGGTCTTCTTGGTCAGAGGAGGTTTCATCATCAGATTCCACCGGGGGCAAAACAGGCCTGCAGCATGTGAATGTCTCCCCCACATCCACAGTCCTTGGGACAGGAGCTGGGCCAGAGCGAACCACAACACCCGTGGGCCAGATGCATCTTGCACTGGCCATGCCCACACCTGGTTTAATGAAAGGGGGAAAAAATCATGATACATCATGTGACAGTGTGAGCTTGATACCCCTGGCTTAAGGTGTCTGGGATGAGGCATCATCAGTTTGTTGATGACACTTAGCTGTGTTTTTCATCTCATGAATCAAATGGGACTCTGCTGGTACTGCACCAATGAGTTCTAAATTGAAATATTAAATACCCCAGCTGTTTTGAATGGAACTGTATTCCCCCTGTAAAATATACAGGGGCTCTATGAGTTTTGTTAATGAAAAGCTAGGTAGTCTTAATGACAAAGAATGGTTTATAGTACTCTCTGTATTGCTGAGTTATAGTCATTCTCAAACAGAAATAGCTTCTAAAAAAATACCTGACTGTAACTTTCCATATTCTGGTGTTTGCAAAGTGATCTCTAGAGGCCTCACCATGATCCAGAAATTCCAGTTGGTAGAAAATATGGCTCCAATCATACATTCTCTTTTTTCTAGGCGTTGTAAGCACAGATGAGTAAAGCATTTAATTGGCCGAGTACTTAAAAAAAAACTAGCTATCCCTCTGCCTTTAGGTATTGGAAACTGGCTGTTTTGCTCTTTTACTGTTGCTTGAAGTTACGTCAGCCATTGATGTGAAACAGAATATCCTTAAATGTGGAATATCCATTCTGAAAAAAGCTGTTTCAAGTTCCTGCTTTACTGATAAGACCCACAAAGGATTTGTGAATGATTTGTAATCATTTCATATTATATCATATTTATGCCTTGCATTTTTCTGTCACCTCACTCCTATGGTTTTATTGCTTCTATTGAAGCAATAAATGTCTTAGCGTTAGTTGCTTTACACTGTTACCCAGTGACGGGCTCCTATGGGTACAGTCAGTTACGCAGTACCGGTAGCAAAAATTTTGGTCAGGTGCACAGTACCGGTAAGCAAAATTTTGATTTTTTTTTCTTTTTTCCCCTTCTGGGCTCTGGGCATTTGTTTCCTATCACAGTAAATGAGTTTGAATGTGTATAATTTTAGAAGAGCAGTGTGTTTGTGTGTGTGTGTGTGTGTGTGTGTGAGAGAGAGAGAGTGTGTGTATATATACATACACTTTATATAGTAGATAATCAGGGGTGGGCTACTGCCTGGACGGGGGAGAATGCAGTGGGGTAGCAAAAATGGAGCTCCACCCCAGAGCAACCAATGCATAAGCCACGCCCATGGTATGGTAGTAAACTTTTCGGTAGCACATCACTGCTGAAGGTGTTGTCCCACTTCTCAGAATAATAGGTTACAGGGAATATATTGAACAATCTCCTAAACAGTGGTGGGTTGCTCCCATTTTAGACCAGTTCTTAGACCCAGTAGCAGCAGTAGTGGGAGGCTTCACCCAGGAACTTTGAAGTTTCTGTGAATGCACAGAAGTGTCACCTGCACATGCAAATGTGTGTGAACCAATAGTAAAGAGTTGTAGGATCCATTACTGTTGTTAAGATCAAGCAAAGGGAGTATGTACATATCCTTTACAGCATACACAAAACCAATTACTCTTTTTTATACTTTAGCATAAACCCATAGTTAAGTGGCTAAAACAAGCTGGAGTAGTATAGAAATTTATTTATTTAATTAATTGGATGTGTATGCTGCCCCTCTCCGAGGAGTCGGGGTGGCTCACAGCATGTACAGAAAAAACAAGAAACAATAATAGCAATCCAATTAATACATTAAAAAACAGTCTTTAAAATTCTAATTAAAAAACCATCAATATCATTAATTCAACAATCAAACTAAAGCATTCATTGGTCAGGGGGGAAGATCTAAAGAACCCCAGGCCTGGCAGCAAAGATGAGTTTTTAAACTCTTCCAGAAGGCGAGGAGGGTGGGGGCAGTGCGAATCTCCGGCGGGAGCTGATTCCAGAGGGCTGGGGCCCCCACAGAGAAGGCTCTTCCCCTAGGTCCCACCAGCTGATTGGTCGACGGGACCCTAAGGAGACCAACTCTATGGGACCTCACCGGTCGCTGGGATTCATGCAGCAGAAGGCGGTCTCGGAGATAGTCTGGTCCTATGCCATGTAGGGCTTTATAGGTAATAACCAACACTTTGAATTGTGTCCAGAAATAAATTGGTAGCCAATGCAGTCCACGGAGTGATGGTGAGATGTGGAAGGCCCAAGACTGCTCCTGCGGCTGCATTTTGGGCAAGTTGAAGTTTCTGAACACTCTTCAAAGGTAGCCCCTGTCAAGCAACAGCAAATAACTGTTTTTTTACATGGATATGTGTGGGTACAGATTATTATTATTTATTAGATTTGTATGCCGCCCCTCTCCAAGGACTCGATGTTCTAGCTAGGAAAAAATAGCATAACTTTCAACTGGTATATTTGAAAATAAGTAGAAATTATCATTTTTTTTTAAATCAGGCAGCCTGAAGTGATGTAATGTAGGACAAAAACAAATAAAGGCTTTTTGCCTTCTGATATGTAAGTGGGACATATTTTGATTTAGGTTTTCCAAGGGAATAACTTTATTATAATTGTCTTCATTGAAAACCAGTCTTTCCTTGTTTATATTGGTCAGCTAGTAAATCTCCATTTCTGCCAACCAAAGTGTATAAAGTCAAATCACCCTGCCAATAAAAGTGTATATAGTCATGGCTATGATTTTCCCAGTTTCTATATATGGCTGCGAAAGCTGAACGACAAAACATTGAACTCTGGTGCTGGAGAAGACTCCTGCGAGTCCCTTGGACTGTAAGGCAATCAAATTAGTCAGTCCTAGAGGAGATCAACCCTGATTGCTCTTTAGAAGGCCAGATCCTCAAGATGAAACTCCAATACTTTGGCCACCTAATGAGAAGGAAGGACTCACTGGGGAAGAACCTAATGCTGGAAAAGATTGAAGGCAAAAGAAAAAAGGAATGTCAGAGAAAACCGCCGGCGACCTTACCAGCCGGCGCGGAGTTGCGGCGTGGTCTGGGGAAGGAGGCCGCCATGTTGGAGGCGGAGCCGGCGGCCCCACGTCATCCCCGGGGGCCGCTGTGATGTCATTTGGCCGGGCGAGAGTGAGGCAGCCCTATAAAAAGGGCTGCCTCGTGGCATCGTTCTCTCGCCCGGCATTGTGTGACACCCGCCCACCCTCCCTCTGTTACAGGGTGCATATGATGGGTCGCCCAAGGTGGGGCCGAGTAGGAATTTTTTGCAGCCACAGTAAATTGGCCGAGCTGTGGCTGTTTTTTCGCCTGCTCCACTCTGTGCGTGGGAGTTGTGGTTAGGGGGTGGTCTCACCGACTAGTGCCCCCCCTCAAGGTCACTGGGGGGGGACGGCCGATAGGGGGCGGAAATGGGCGTAAGCAACTGTGTGATCTCCTTTAGGGGCACCTCTACTGAGGTGTGGGGGGATCTCCTTCTCGGATTACAGGGCTCGACCGGCCTGGGTTCAGTGAGGGAGGTCCCTCCTGTGGCTCGCTGCATGGAGATTATCAGAGACCAGTGGCGAGCCATCCCACACGCCGTGGGGGTGTGGCAAGGGGCAGGGGGCAGGTGTAATTTTACCATGACCCTGCACCCAGGTTTGGAGCTTTCGCCCTAGAAGTTGCTCAGTTGAGTTTGGTTGGAAAGTTAACTCCGCCCCCATTTGATTTATGCACCACTGCAGGTCACGTGGGCTTATTTGGTTAAATAGTTAATTCAAGTTGGTTTTAATAAAAGTGACCCTATTTATACCCATTCCTTGTGTCCGACTGCTACTCCGACTGCGCCGCAATAAGGTGGCTGGATGGAGTCACTGAAGCAATCGGCTTGAGCTTAAATGGACTCCAAGGGATGGTATAAGACAGGAAGGGCTGGAGGAATGTTGTCCATGGGGTCGCAATGGGTCAGACTTTGCAACTAACAGCAAATCTCTCTCTATGCATTAACTTTTAATGGAAACATCCAGAGAAGGCAAAATGAAACCCAAACTTGCTTTCTTCAAATACAGTAATAATACTTTATTTTTGGCTGATAGTTCTGTCAGCCTAGTTCATTCCCAGAATATGAATTCCTCCTGGTATTACATGACGTGATTCATTTAAACCAAATAGAAAAAATACTCCAGCTGTGAGATAAGGTTGAAGTATATTGCATACTCGCAACTACTTCTGAAAATTATTTCATCTGTTCTTTTCCTGTCACTGATCTTGTGTGATTTTTGTGATATCCAAAGTTCAGCAATCATTGCTCAAACAAATGATGTAGATTTTGCCTTAGTGAAAGACTACTGCAAATCTACAACATAAATCAGGTAGGAAATTATTGGTATATATCTTTGGTAACAACCGGCTGAAGATAACATAAACACAAACACACACACACACACACATAAGCAATAGTATTTAACAATAGCATTTAGAATTATATACTGCTTCACAGTGCTTAATAGCCCTCTCTAAGCAGTTTACAGAGAGTAAGCATATTGCCCCCAAAAAACTGGGTCCTCGTTTTACCGACCTTGGAAGGATGGAAAGCTGAGTCAACCTTGAGCCTACTGAGATTCGATCTGCTAAACTGCTGGCAGCCGGTAACTTGCAATACTGAAAAATGCAAAAATGCAAACAAATAATCCAACATGTGAAACAGTTTAATTTTTAAACATAGTATTATTTTTGGCCATGTAAAATAACAATTAATTATTTTAATTTCCATTTCAAGGGCATTTCCATGATAAAAGAGTAAAAGTTATCTGATGTATCCCATGTTTATATGACTATATAATTGTATCTTCAAACTATTTGTCATCTATAGCTTTTGAAATCACATTCATATTTTTTAATAATATGCTATTAATTTAAACTCATATTAACAAATTAACATACACATAAACAGTGAAAAGCTACCAAACTTTTTACTACCAGACAGTTGGCGTGGCTTATGCAGGACACCCTGCATTTTCTTTCAACATCTTTCAGTGCAAATTGGGTGCTCTAGAGTGGAGCTCCATTTTCGCTACCCCGTTGCATTCCCCCCACTCCTGCACATAACCAAAACAGCCAATAATAAGCCAAATGTTCCACCCATCCTTTTACATTTCAGCATAATGAAAATAATAGCTAATCCTTCTTGTAAATTGGCCAAAGTTTTCAATGAAATGACATTCCTTTTTTTTAAATTAATTGCATTTCAACACCATAGAAAAAAAGACATGTGTTCTCCAATAGTCTAAATTACTAGTATGTTTATATAAAGTTTTCTAACTCTGGTCCAAAGTTTTTGTGAAAAACCTATTCTCCCTTTCATTATATTTAATTGCCTATAAAATTACAGTACATTTTAGTGCTGTTTAAAATTACATGACTTTGCAGATTTTGACCAGTAATAAGTGTATGTTTATGACATAAGTAAGGTTCAAAATTACATTTTTTCTCTCAAAGTGTGCAAATATGCCTTTCAAGCAGCTTTCGATGCTGAAAATGCACTCAGTTTTGACTAAAACAAGAGCCAAATCCCTGTCATGATATCAGAGACTTCATATAATAACTTTTTAAATTATCCCAACTCTGTTTTCCTACACGATTACTTGGATTCCATAGGAAAATAGAGGTCAGAATGTAGATCCATTGATAAAGCTGAAAGCAGAAAGGGTAACTGCTGTGTTATGAAGGATTTAAAGGTAGACCAAGATTATTCAGGAATGAAAAAAGCCAAAGGCCATACTTTATTAGTGGAAAAAGCAAGAAGCCAAAAAAACCAAAAGAAGCAAAATAATTAACTTATCCTTAACTTATTTCACACAGCACCCTTTTATATTTTTTGTTCTCTATGACTTAATCCAGGTAATACACATGCACAGTTCTTCATGATGCTGTAATTCATAAACATGCCCACATATCATAGACAGGTGGAATGGTACAGGTGGAATGCTATCATGGGCTTTCCTAAATTTGCCCATGTCACACCAACACTCCGCAGTCTGCATTGGTTGCTGATCAGTTTCCGGTCACAATTCAAAGTGTTGGTTATGACCTATAAAGCCCTTCATGGCACCGGACCAGAATATCTCCGGGACCGCCTTCTGCCGCACGAATCCCAGCGACCAGTTAGGTCCCACAGAGTTGGCCTTCTCCGGGTCCCGTCAACTAAACAATGTCGTTTGGCGGGACCCAGGGGAAGAGCCTTCTCTGTGGCGGCCCCGACCCTTTGGAATCAACTCCCCCCAGATATCAGAGTTGCCCCCACCCTCCTAGCCTTTCGTAAGCTCCTTAAAACCCACCTCTGTCGTCAGGCATGGGGGAATTGACATGTTCCTTCCCCCTAGGCTTATAAAATTTTTGTATGGTATGCTAGTGTGTATGATTGGTTTTTAACTTGTGGTGTTCTTAAAATTAATTTAATATTGGATTTGTCTTGTATTGCTGTTGCTGTGAGCCGCCCCGAGTCTGCGGAGAGGGGCGGCATACAAATCTGATTAAACTAAACTAAACTAAACTAAGAGTTTACTGGAAGCTCTGAGAAAGCCTTGACAACTAGGCAAAAGAATTTGTTGTGATGCTACCAGTTAGCATATCTATTCCCAATGATATCATCCCGTTCCTAAGAACATGAACTTTTTTTGAACTTTCCAGGCCTACCAGGCCTACCTTAACTGCAAAGCCAGTTAGCAAAACTCATGCTAGCATAATGTGAACCAAGCATCCATGTGCAGCCTTAGGCGATATCTGGGTGTGCCCATTCATATGGCCTTTGATCTACACAAGGAATGCTGTAGAAAGCATGTCCATTGTTCTATAATATCTGTGAGTTCAATAATGAAAATATGGTTATTTGTTTTTCTCCTGCAGAACTTTTTAATAACTGATACTTTTATTTTATTTTAATTTATTAGATTTGTATGCCGCCCCTCTCCGGAGACTCGGAGTGGCTCACAACAATGTAAACAAATCTAATACATTTAAAAAACATCTAAAAAACCCCATTATTAAAACCATACAACACATACCATACATAAATAATATAAACCCAGGGGCTCAATTTCCCCATGCCTGACAACATAGGTGGGTCTTCAGTAACTTACGAAAGACAAGGAGGGTGAGGGCAGTTCTAATCTCCAGGGGGAGTTGATTCCAGAGGAGTTTACAGAAGGCAAGGAGTGTGGGGGCAGTCCTAATCTCCGTGGGGAGCTGATTCCAGAAGACCGGGCACCCCCACAGAGAAGGCTCTTCCCCTAAAGCCCACCACACGACATTATTTAGTTGATGGGACCTGGAGAAGGCCAACTCTGTGGGACCTAAGCGGTGGCTGTGATTCATGCAGCAGAAGACGGTTTTGTTTGAAATCAGTAGTCCCAAATATATATTTAATCTAATAATATTTTTTAAAACATTTATCTTTTCCAATAAGATCACTGTTTTATTTAGCAAATTCTTTATATCAATATTAATCTGACAAACACAATTTAAAATATTTAAACTGCATTGGATCAAAGGTTTTTTTCAAAATAATTAATTTAGGGACTGATCTAAAGTGAACTTGAAAAAAAGTATAGCCTTTTTGTGAAATAAATCTTTCACAGAAAGGCTATACTTTTTTTCAAGTTCACTTTAGATCAGTCCCTAAATTAATATTGAAAAGGCATCACTTAATTTTCAGGTTAAAATCCAATGTAAAGGTTAAGAATAATTAACAGATAATTTTTCAATATTTATTTATTTTATTTATTTATTATTTAGATTTGTATGCTGCCCCTCTCTGCGACCTCTCCGCGAACAATATTATATTTTGATTGGTGTAAAAGCAAAATAATATAGAATGGGGGTTTGTATTTTGTGGGAATTAGGCTTCATTTGATGAAAAGAGCTATCTACTTCTCTTCTGCCTTAACTTTCCTTTCTGTTTACAAAGCAAGTGTATAACCCAGCATTTTATAAGAAAAATAACAGCTGAAAATTTGGAACTTGTAAACAAAGTTTAGCTGGAGATAAATAAATAGTGCTGGAAAGAAGAACCTTTCTATAGTACTCATTCCAGTTCTTGGAAGGATGTTCACCTCTAGACAAACCAATCCTCACATAACATGCGCATGCACAGTGCTTAAAACTCGGCTTCTGCACATGCGCAGAAGCAAAAAACAAGATAGTGTCACCCATGGACTGGGACCAACAGAACAAGCTCCGTGACATCATCACTGGTTTACTAATGGTTCTAAAGAACCAGTAGGAACCTACCTCTGCCTTATTATCTGTATTAGGGATCACTCTTGAGTCTTTAGATTCAGATCCAGAAGTGAAGAACATAACCAAGTGAATGTCCAGAGCTAGTCAAGGTCTGGCAACACATTGCAAAGTAAGAAGAAAAAATCCAATGAAATCAAGCCATCAAGAGATGAAAATATCACCATTTGTGAAGTTGATTTGTCAAATTAGGGCTATATGAAAAAAAAATGTTAGAGTTGAGTCTTTGTGACAAATAACATTCACATTTTCTTTTGGATAGGGAATGGACTAATCTTTAATCTTCCTGAACCTGAATTTAATTCTTTGGACTCTTTTGTTCAACTCTTGTGCCTAATTTTTTATGTAGAAAACTTTGAGTTTGCAGCATGTTCTGTATACCTTTGGTGGAAAATCTGTAATTAAAACATAATGTATTTGTTACCAGAGGTTGATTGTAAGTGGCACTAGAGAACAACCTAAAAAGTTGGATGATTGTTGAAGAAAATTCAATCTAGAGGAAAGAAATGTCACAAAGGAATTAAACCCCCCAATATATATTCTGTTTTTATTGTTGTTGTTTTTTCTTTGTGTGGCCACCCATTTAGGGCATTGTAGGATTTCTACATGATATAGATCAGGTGTATCAAACTTGCATCATCACCGTATCATCATGTGATGTAACACGACTTTTCCCACTTTGCTAAACAAGGTATGGGTGTGGCCAGCATGTGACACCTCCAGCCCACAAGCCACGTGTTTGACACCCCTGATTAGATAAGGTCTGCTATATGCAGAAAACACAATTCAAATGTTCATGTGCCTCAAATAATTTGTTTTGAGAGAGAATCTATTCAAAGTAAGTTGTATAGATTGAATCCAAGCAAATAGTTCAACCTACCCTTATTCTTAAATCTTGTTTGACAGCACAGTCAGATATATATTCTCTCAGTTCAACATACAAATATGATATGATGGAGTGGGTGAATAGATGCTAAAATAAAGTATGGTCAGGGCAACACAATTAGTAAAAGTTCAATGGGACAAGAACCGACAGCTGATCACCAATTGAATGGTGCAATACTTAATGCCAGGCAAGTGATGGCAAATCACCAGATATATCCATTTATCAATGTAATGGTTTGGCTTGCCTCGAGCAATTTTGCAAATGGAAAAAAAAATAAAGGAAACTACAGAACAGATGGCATGGGCACACCTTTCTTATGGTGCCCCCCCCATCTCAGAAGCAGAAAAAGTAGCCTTCCGAGTTCCAAATCCTAGAACATTGTCAAAATAAGCTAGGTTCCTCTCCTTTTTCTCTGTGCCTCATCCAAATCCACAGACCTTGTAATAATCACCATATTGAAACCCTGGTAAAAAGAAGAGTCCACAAAACTTAATAGGCCAGATCCTCATCCACTGTAAATCAGCCCAGCACCCATTTGCCTTCATGAACTGATTTGCAAAACCTAAAGGACCATAACTTTTGCATTTCCCTCTACATGCTGACAAATTTATGTTCTCTAATAGAGTTTGCTAATGGCACTATTTGAACAATGTCATGGGGCATTGTATTAAAAGAGCTTGGTTTTAACAAGTTATATGAGACAATGGTGCTGTGTCCAAGCATTTGACTTTCCAGTACCATTTTTAAAAAAAAATATTTTCCATGTTTGCTAGAAATCAGACTAGTGCACATTTGAACAGAATGTTATAAGTCATTCTTAGTAAATGCATCACCATTACAATCAATGCTTATTAATCATCATCAAATCTTATCCAGTCACAGACCATATAGAATACAAAAATCCCAGTTAATTAAAATAAAATGCAAAATAAAAAGATGTATGTATCAGGCATGGTTTGCTACTGGTGTGGCAGGCGACTGCGCACTAGTAGTATCCGCCAGATCACGCAATTTACACATGACCACCGCAGTGCCAGTCTTTTGGGTCCTGCCATCTTTTTCCTTTATTTTTTTTGTATTTTTTGCTTCATGCGCATACGCAGAAACAAAATCTCATGAGGGGACACTTGCACGTGTGAGATTTCAGCAATTTTTTGCTTCTGCGCATGCGCAGAAGCAAAATCATGCTGGAGATGCATGTGCATGTGCATGAATAGTGCACAAGCACACAGGACAAGAGTCAAACTGTGTGCACAATGCACCACTAATGGCAGGTAAGAGGAATCCGTCCTTGATATGTGTGTGTGTGTGTGTGTTTGGGTGTACTGGTGCGGACCAGTATGTATACCGGTAGCAGCTCACTGGTGACATAATTTTGGCGTGAAGTTTCCAGTACTGTCTGTGATAGCCTGTGCGCACTGCCATCTTTTGGGGGGAATTTTTGGCATTTTTTTAAAGGTTTGGATGGCTTCTCCTTGTACTCTGCTTTGAGGAAAACCCATCCCACCCCTCAGGTTAATGCCAACTTTTATTTCTTCATTCGAAGCACAGCTGAGCAACTCCTCAGCTGTGTTTCAGGCTGAAATGTCCTTATGAGCATGCGGGGAAGTAAAATCATGCAAGAGGACACATGCGTGCCCGAACAGACTGAGTGCACGTGCGTGAAATATCACAATGCGCACCAGTAGCAAAGGTTACTGGAATCCACCCCTGGTGTGCGTATATATTGCTTATTAAATAAATAAAAATTATAGGATGGCAAAGAAATGCACGGCTAGCGGCTTAAACCGCCGGCCGAAATTGCCAAGCAGCAAGGGGGACGCTGCGTTGAGTTCTGTCGAGCTCTGAACTTCTGGTTTCCGGCGAAACTGGAAGTTCGGCTTCTGGCAACATGCCAGGTTGGCGCACTGCATGCTGGGCTTAGGGGGAGGTCTGGGATTGCCCTATTTAAGGGCGGTCCAAACAGGACCTCCTCCTTCCCTCCTGAGATTCCGAAGCGAACACCTGCCCACCCTCCACTATCAACAGTGTGTCTGAGGAGGTCGCTTTGGGGCCGAATAGGAATTTTTTGTGGTTTCCCCTTTAGAGGCAGCTGTTTTTTCACCTATTCCACACTGACGGTATGGACGGAATGGTTAGGGGGTGCGGCGCCTTATAGTATTAAGTAGGCTTCCCTCTGGTCACTGGGGTTGGCAGGTTAGGGGCGGAAATGGGCAGTAGGAGCAACCATGCATGCTCCTTTGGGCATCTTTTTAAAGGTGATGGACCGCCTCTCTCCAGGAACTAGAGGTTTGAACAACTTCGGGGATTGGAGAGAGGATGCCCATGGGACTCACTGGATCCAATTTCCCTTGGGGATTGGAGGGTGAGCTCCTCCTACATGCCAGGGGGCGTGGCTTGGATCCAGGTAAAGGTGATACCTTCACCTGGTTCAGCAAGGAGTTTTTGCCCAATGTTGCCCAGGAAGGTTTTGGTAGGAATTTCCGCCCTGTTAGTTTTTGGCCTCTGAAGGTCCTTGGTTTATATTTGGATTTGAATATTTGAATATGTAAATTTATGTATTTAAATTTACGTATTTAAATTCACGTTATTTAAATTTATGTTAATTTTAATAAAGTGACCCTATTTTTAACCCATACACTGTGTCAGCGTCTTTACTTCGCTTCTGGGGCAATTATTCTGTCTGCCCCTCACCCAAATCTTAATATTCATGGCTATCATAACCTTGCTACATCATTAAATGGAAACAATCCTGTATTTCTCTCCTGAACATTTGTATGTGTCTTCTGTGTGCAGAGGTCTTGGACAAGAACATAAATATTTTACTTCATTAATATAATACTTGAGCATTTAGGGAATTTCTGATTATGTTCAGGGGATACAGAATAACTTAAAAGATACAGAATAACTTTAAAGTTATTTTAAATATATGTTAAAATACTTTGCTTCAATCTGTAATTGTGAGTTTAAATGTTATTATCCTTTAATTATAATCTTTTGTTCCTTCTGGTTCTCTCTAGTGTGCAAATTTTAAAAAATCTTAATTTTTTAAAAATGTTCAAAACAAAACCATTCCCCCATGCAAATGATCCCTTATAACTAATTCCAAAATTAATTCAAATTTAGTTCAAATTAATCTGGATGTGAAAGTCTGCCATTTCTTCTCTGGAAGTCTAAAAAATGGCAACAATCTTCTGAGTCATACAATAACCAGTGACCTTTCATAAGATCATAAAGATGTTTTAATTCTACTACTTTATTTCCCATTCTTCTTTCCTATCAGGTGTCCAAAATATTAGAGGCACATCATGGATTCCCAAATTGAAGAAAGCAAAGTCATAGGCAGGGTGGACTACTGCCCGGACGGGGTGGGGTGGGGAAATGCAGTGGGGTAGTGAAAATGGAGCTTCACCCCAGAGCACCCAATTTGCACTGAAAGATGTTGAAAGAAAATGCCGGGAGTCCTGCATAAGACACGCACATAGTGTGGTAGTAAAAATTTTGGTAGCCCTTCACTGGTTATAGGCCAGGGATGGGCTCCTCTTACCTTGATACTGGTGTGCTGCACATGCACTGCCACGTTTTCACATGTGTGCATGTGTACATGCTTGCTATGTACACAAATGTGTGCGTGTCTTCTCATGTGATTTCACTGCCTGCGCATGCATGGAAGCTAAATCTCATAACGGGATGCTCTCTCGCATGCAATTTCAACATTTTTTTTGATTCCTGCATATGTGGGAAGCAAAAAAATCACCAAAATCTTGCACACTCGACCACCCCTTTGTGAGATTTTGCTTCCGTGCATGCATAGGAAGCAAAAAAAAAAGAAAATCAGGAAAAAAGATGGAGTGTGCAAAGGCCCAGCAAAGACGGTACCCAAGCTATCGCGGACAAATTATGCAATTGGCGGGCCGCTTCTGGAAGAACAGAGTGTATTGTACCTGTAGGAACCCAACACTGTTATAGGCACATGTGTAATATCAACAACATGAAGCAGAGCATTTCTCCCTTCCTGAAGTGTTTTAAACCAGAGGCATCTGTGGCTCATTGGCATTATTTCTTCCCAACTGACTAATTTCTTTTGAATTTGGTATAATTTCACCAATTGCTCTGACAGCCAGTTTGGGGCAGAAGTTAAAGCTAGAAACTGGGAAACTGTAAATTCTAGTTTCACCTTTGGCATGAAGCCAGTGTGTGACATTTTACCAGTTGTTATCTCTCAGCCTGAGGAGGCGGGTAGCGGCAAACCACTTTTGAAATCTTGCTAAGAACATTTCAGGACTTTTCAAGGCAAACATCAAGAGTCTACAATTACTTATAGGCCCAAAACAAAATAATCAAAGTTAATCTATGACTTCTATGTCTCCATTGTATGTTTCCTTTCCTTTCCAATTGAACAATTTAGATTTACAGTATGTAAATCTGAACTGTGGTTAACATTAACTGAATACATAGAATACATTTCAAGTTGTTTAATTAAGGAAAGCATACCTACACAAATTGTTATATAATAAGCATAAAAGCAGAAGCTTTTGATTTCCTTGTAACCATGCCATAGAAGACCCAGGCCAAACATCGCTGACAAGCTTCAAATTCAATAATGGCATTGCAAAATAGTATTTATTGTTGCGCCCAAATACAGCTGAAATGTACAAAGCTGCTTTCATTATATCTTTTTCTGTAATCAATTTCTATCACAGCTTTGAACTGTTTATAATATTGTTTTATTTATTTATTTATTTATTTATTTATTTATTTATTTAGTTAGTTAGTTAGTTAGTTAGTTAGTTAGTTAGTTAGTTAGTTAGTTAGTTAGTTAGTTAGTTAGTTAGTTGTTCATAATGTCACCTATCTTGAGATGGACAGAATGCTGAATTTTATTATTGAAATACACCAAAAGAGTGCTGTTAGATTCTGAATTGTTTAAACAATCTCCAGATGAAGGTTATTGAGCCCTGGGAACAAGGCAAGCTGTAATAGTCTAAAAATGTTGTGGTTCCCTCAACTTACTCCAGTCTAAAACAGCATCTGTATTGTATGTTCATTTTGAAGGCATCTTATGCAATGCTGCATGCATAGAGTTTTGCTATATCAGCCCCATTTAAAATAAAACAAAAAAAGTCTGGCAAGAGTAAGATATATAAAACTTACATAAAAACTTCACAGAGATACATAAAACACAATTCTTTTATGTGGGATTCAATCTCCAGGTTAAACTGTATAGCTTATCACTAAACAGCTATATTTTGAGACTCTTATAATGAGGGCCAAGAATCCTACATGCACTCACACAAACTATATTTCAGTGCATTTCATTTCCTTGAATTATGAGGGAAATTGCTAATATAATACCAAGAGTCCAGCCTTTAGAGGACAAACAGCAAGTCAAGAGTAGGTTAAGCTTATTGCTATCACCTTAAATATAATTTGATCTTCTAATTTATGGCTTGCTGCTTGAAGATAGAAAGTTTTTCTCAACTCATTTTAAAGTTATGTATTGCCTTTCAATATCAGAAGGATGAGCCAGTCAGGTTTCCTATGGTTTTTTTTAATAATATACTTTCCATAACTCTATAACCAGCTGCTTTGAGATGGCTTAATTCAGGTTTTATGCTTCATCAGTGTTTTTCATTGAAGTGAAAGGAGCTTCAATTCAATGTCTCAAATTATACAGCTATCACATGACACAGCAGGGTGCTAGCCCTAGCTATATCTACTAGGGCAAGCAATTTCTGTTATAAACACCCTTTCCTACTGAGCAGCAATCAGAAATGATATTCTGATTGTCTGTTGTTTTGCCTCAGTATTTGGCATATTTTTTTAAAAGGTGCTCTGTTGTTGTTTTCATTTATATTATAGTATTTGTAGCAGCACTGAGCTAAAGAAATAGCTCCACAGCTTTTGGATGTTTGAATACCATTTTCTTAGGAAGTGGCAGTTATTGCAAATTAATTCAACATGAAAACCAGAGATTTTGGTAAACATCAGCCACAGGCTTTAAAGTGGCAGGCCTGATTGTCTGGTCAAAGTCCCACCATTTTCTACATGTTGCCTGTGCATCAGATGCTCTAGTCCACAGCATAGTTCCCTCTAAGCTGAGCAGTGAGCAATCGCTCACTTAAAAATCATCATCAACTCAGAGTTTTCCAAACTTGCCCAGAAGCCGAGAGGGAAATTTTATTATTATTTCTGTGCCGCCCAGTCCCGAAGGGACTGCCGCTCAGACACTATACTTTTCCGCCCCCCCCCCCCAAAAAAAAATTAGAGGGAACACTGGTCCACAGGTGTCAAACTCGATTGTGTCACATTATATGTGTGACATATTGTGATGTTTTTTTGCTTTTATGGAACTGGGGTGTGGCCTGCACATTATGCA